>NW_004955583.1:945769-978600 GCF_000276665.1 Chinchilla lanigera
CACACACAAACACACCCAACACACACACCCTGCACACACACATACACACACACATACACCCAACACACACATACACACCCAACACACACACACTGCACACACACATACACACACACTTACACCCAACACACACACATACACACACACCCTCACCACACACAGACACACACACACACACACCCTCACCACACACAGACACACATACGCACACCCAACACACACACACCCTGCACACACACATACACACACACATACACCCAACACACACATACACACACACACCCTCACCACACACACACCCTGCACACACACATACACACCCAACACACACACACTGCACACACATACACACACACTTACACCCAACACACACATACACACACACCCTCACCACACACAGACACACACACATACACACCCAACACACACACACACACCCTGCACACACACACATACACACCCAACACACACACACACCCTGCACACACACATACACACACACATACACACCCAACACACACACACCCAACACACACATACACACACACCCTCACAACACAGACACACACCCAACACACACACATACACACACACCCTGCACACACACATTTCCACACCCAACACACACACACACCCTCACCACACAGACACACAGACACCCAACACACACACACATACACACACCCAACACACACACACACACCCTCACCACACACACACACACACACCCAACACACACACATACACCATCACCACACACAGACACACAGACCCAACACTCACACATACACACCCTCACCACACACACACACACCCAACACACACACGCGTGCACACACGCCTTCTGTAGGATTCACTTGTTGCCGCCGCTGTCCCTGTGACACCCAGTGGCACCAGCTCCACTCCGCGACACCGTGCTGTGTGCCCACGCATCGGGCGGGTGTAGCCAGGGCGGGGTCCAAGGCAGAGGATGAAGGCGCCTGAGCTCTTCCGTTGCGTGGTAGCGACCTCCCCTGAGCCATCCCTCGGTCCTTTGCAAGGCTGGCAGCCGGCCTGGGAGTGGTGTGGGCGTTAGAGTATGTGTAGGAGTCGGACAGCGGCAGACGTTTACTGAGTTCACACTGCGCCAGAGACAAGGCTGAGCTGGCTACAGCTGTGTCACAGGGCAGCCTGGCTGCCCCATCCGACAGGCGGGAGACGGGCTGAGGGACCGTCACCCGGCACGTGGTGACAGGAGCCAGCCGTGATTACCAACGTCACGGGGCAGGTGCCCGAGCCGGGTGAGCCGGGAGTCAGGCCCGCCTCGCCATGCGTCACCTGCAGGTGCAGGGCTTGTTTGCTGCTGTGTTTTCCGTGTAAACCCAGCACGGTGTATGGCCCCGAAAAGTACAAAGGAGAGACTTCAAAGGACCCAAAAAGCTGCGCCCCGCAGGGCAGGAGCTGGGTGACAGCTCAGCAGAGCGCTCCCCGTGAATCTGCTTGTTCAGAAGAGATCGCCTCACACATCTGTATTATTTTAGTTTTCTGGGCAACATTTTTTGCTCTCCAGGTTTCCCCTGGAGAGATTGCTGTCTGCATGGTCCTCTCGGCCGTTTAACACTGGACCTTTAGGTCTCATCCAGCCTGTGCTCACCCTCGAATCTTTAGCAGATTACTTTTAATTAATTTATTTTTATGCTGGGCATGGTGGCACTCGCCTATAATCCCAGCAATCGGGAGGCTGAGGCAGGAGGATCGAGGTGAGTTTGAGACCATCCTGGGCTACAAAGTGAGCTCAAGGCCAGCCTGAACTGCACAGAGAGACCCTGTCTCAAAAAAATATTTCTATTAGTACGTTTGCCATATATAATGATCACATTCATCTTGGAGAATCTTCACCTGTACGTGATGGATCTTAATTCTCTTTTTTAAAATCCCTTTTCAGGCTTGGGGTGTGGCTCAGTGGTAGAGCACAAGGCCCTGTGTTCAATCCCCAATATCAAAAAAAAAAAAAAATCCCTTTCCCCGTTTTTCTCTTGCCCCCCACTCCGCTCCCCATTTGAACAAGTTCTCCCATCCCTGTTGGTCCTCGATCCTGTTCCTTCTTTACTCTTTCGGTTTCTCACACAAGAGAAGCGATGAGACATTTAAACTTGGGTGTCTGATTTAATTCACTAAATATTATGGCCTCCAGAGTTACCAAAAAATATCTCAAGTTTATCTTCTTTATGGCAGAGTAGTACTCCTCTCTATATGAATGGATAAAGAGAACCCGGTATTTAAAGACATATTTTTATTTATCAGCAAAGTCGAGGCTCCATCTTTCCCGGACCCACACACTCACCTCTCCTCCTCCCGTTTCCCTCTGCACTCTACCTGGACCCAGGCTCTGCAAAAATCTCTTGGACCTGGAAGCTGGTGAGTAAAGGGAACATTTGGGGGCAGAGAAAGAGGCCCTGGAAAGGACAAGCACAAAGTGCAGGGGCCCCCAGCTTCAGGGGTTGGGCGTGGCCCATGGCCGGGGACCTGGAGGGCTCGAGCCTTCATTCTGCACACACTGAGCCCCAGCAGAGTCTGCCCAGCAGTGAGGGTGGGAGTGAGCTGTGAGTGGCCTCGGGTGTGGGCTCCAGGCCCGGCTGCCAGGCAGCACCGCCTGCAGGAGGGGCTGGGGTGACACAGCCTGTGGGATGGGTCGAGGCCGATCTGAGGCTCCCTGTTGAGAAAGAAGGACACAAACAGGAAGTGAGCCTCAGGAGGAAGCGGGAGTCATTTTCTCCCGGTGAATGGCTGGGCCGCAGTCGCCCCGGCCAGCGCGAAGCAGCTGGAGTAGCGCCTGTGAGGTGAACCCCTTCCTGCCTCACTGCGACCTAGTCCGCTCCTCCCACCCCAGGGCTGAGCCCACGGGCCGGTGCTGCCCCCCGCTACCCCTCGGCCTTGCAGAAACCGCCTTTCAAGGCAAACACAATCCGTTACTCTCCTCCTGAGCACTTGGAATTCCCGTGGTTCTCCAGCTGAGGACAAACCCCCAACCCCGAGAGTCTCAGGCCCCGCAGGACCCGGCGTCCCCCACGTTGGCCCCCAGGCTTTCTGGGTTCCCTAAGTTCTCCAGGCTCCCGGCTCAGGTTTCCACAGGGTCCCCAGCCCCGCCAGGTGTCCTGTGTGCAAACACGCACCCCAGGACCCCAGGAGTTTGGACGGCCGGAGGAAGAGGCCGCGTACCTGTTGCCTCCCTAGCCCTGGGCCCGGATGTACGTGTGCCGTAATGAGTAGGTGAATAAACCGATAATGCGACCCGCCTGTGAGGTGACACCTTAAAGCCGTCGGCACTGAGCTGAGGTAACCAGGGCCAGCGCAGGTGACCCCTGGAGAGAAGTGGAGAGGCGGCCCCTGGGTGTCCACTGAAGGTTTGTCCTTGTAGCTGCTGCCATAACAAAGCACCACGAGCAAGCTGCTTTTAACAGCAGGAAGGGTTGTCCCGGCTCCGCAGCTGGAAGTCTGCGCACACGGCACCGGCGGGTTGGCGCCTTCTGAGGACCGCAGGACAGTCTGTGACCGGCCTCTCCCCGGGCTCCCGGGGGCCTCCAGCCTTCTGGCTGGGAGATGGCGCTATCCCTGTGTCTTTGGGTCATTTTCCCTCTGTGCGTCCAACTCCCTGTTTTGAGAATGATATGAGTCATGTTGGGTTAGGACTCACACCAGCAACCTCATTTTGACTTGATACCTTTGAAAAGACCCTGTTTCTAAATGAAGTCACATTTTGAGGTGTCGGGGACTGGAATTCGAAATACCTTTGGGCGGGGGGACAGTTCAGCCTACACCAAGATCATATCCTGAATGACTGTAACGCAGATAAGCCCTAGTGAGTTGAGAATAGGGAGAGATCATTGAGTGCTTCCTCCTACCCCATCCCGGGGACATCAAAATCCCTACCACCAACGGGCTCCCGCTAAGCTCACCCAGCCCACACAGAGCCTGTCCCAGCCCCGGCCTTCCTGCACCGACAGCCTCCTTTGCTTCATTCTCGCGTGAAACGCGGCCCCGGCCCCGTGCCCCCCTCTCAGGCTCCGGTGATGTAGCCTGGGCTACATAGTGAATTCTAGGTCAGCCTGAACTACATAGCGAGATCCTGTCTCCAAAAATAGAAAAAAAGAAGGAAAAGAAAAGTTACCTATGTCAACCCAATTCTTCGTCTCCTATAGGATTAAATATCTGGCCTGGCCTATCAATGATAATAAATACAAATCAGGAATTCCTAAGACTTAATAATGCTAATAGATCAGGTCAGTATAACATGGTGAAAGGAAAATTGATTAGGCAGTGCCATTCAAGAGAGTTTTAAAGAAATTTTCCATTAGCACAAACATAGATTGAAATTCTAAAGTCCTTGTGAAAGAGGTGCCCCTGAAAAGAGTTTTATTCCCCAGTGGGGTACAATTTCATGCTCACTGACTATAATGAAAGACAGATAGGGGGCTGGGGATTTAGCTCAGCGGCACAGCGCCTGCCTGGCAAGCGCGAGGTCATGAGTTCAATTCCTGGTACTGGAAAAAAAAAAAAAAGACAGATAACAACAACTGTTGACAAGAATGTACAAAATATGCCAGGGGTGGTGGCACAGGTCTGCAATCCCAGCCAGAAGGCTAAGGTAGGAAGAGTGAAAGTTTGAACTTAGCCTGTGCAATTTAACAAGATCCTGTCTCAAAATATTTAAAAAAAATTTTTTTTTTTTTTTTTTTTTTTTTTTTTTTTTTGGAAAAGGTTCTCACTATGCAGTTCAGACTGGCCTTGAGCTCACTTTGCCCAGGCTGGTCTTGAACTCGCAACGATCCTCCTGCCTCAGCCTCCCGAGCTGCTGGGATTACAGGCGTAATCCCATGCCCAGCTTATTTTTTAAAAAATATTTTTAAAGGGCTGGGGAATGTAGCTCAACGTGAAGATTCTGAATTCAATTCCTAGTACTACAAAAAAAAAAAAAAAAAAGAAGGAAACCACGCTTGTAGCACTACGTAGCTGAGATGAACGTGAAACCGTGCGGCTGCAGTGGGATGGGCTGGACACAGAGTCAGCGCGTGAGGCGGCAGCTCATCCATCACCAGGGTGGGCCCCAGGGACTCCTTCCGGGTTCTTGGCGTCCTGAGCAAAGACTTGAAGGAGACACACGGGCAAGGTAGTGGGAAAAGCCCACAGCGCAGCAGAGAGCAGCGGGGGACTGGGGTCTGCTGCTCCAAACGCCTGGCCTGGAGCCCCCTCAGGGACCCAAGCCTTGGACGCTGGTCCCCTCCAAGGCTCCCCTGCCCGCACCGAACTTAAACTGTGCCCTGTGAAGATGCGCTTGGCCCCCCTTGTGTGCATGAAGATTCGAGAGCAGCACTTTTCTGACTGGCTCTGCGTCGTGCTTGGGGGCTGCCGTCCTCACGGACTGTGTTCACTGTCCCCTGGTCCCCGCGACGGTGACACACCCGCCCTGCTGTTGGACCCCTTTGTCCCGGTCCTAATCTCCTGCTTCACATCTATAGGGGAAACCCTCAGAGAATGAAAGCCCAGACACCTGCACAAGAGCTTGTGTGTGAGCTTCATGACAGTGCCCCTCACAGAAGCGCACAGACAGACGGATGCAGCCGCCTGGTGATGACTGCAGATGCAGGCGCTGTGTCTGCTCCCCTAACAGAAAGGGTTAACAGTGAGAGGCGCACAGCATGGACACGCGTACCACTTGGCGGCTGGACAGCTGTGTGCTGGGTGGCAGAACCGCTCACAGGGTCCGCATGTCCTCCTGGTGCAATTTCCACACAGGCAGAGGCGGACACAGCTGCGGGTGTGAGCATACGGACTCCCCTCCTCGGGGCTCAGGGAAAAGCACAAGCCTGGCCGTGGCCATGGGTCTGCTCTGCGGGCAGACGCGCCCAACCCACCAACTGCCTTCGGAAGGGCACTCCTGCTGCCCTCGTGCTGCCCGCTCTGGACGCAAAGGCCTCCGACGGGTCACCGGGGCGTGGGCCTGAGAGCAGAATTACCTCGTGACTCCTAAGCCCAGGGCTGCGGTGGGTGCAGGCGCTGCTACGGCCCTGTGGGCCAAGAGTGAAGGGTGAGGGGGTGAACGGCGCCTGACTGTCAGGGCTGTCGCCCAGGGACACGCGCTGAGGACGCTCCCCCTTGGCTCCCCCCACCTCCCAGAGTGAAAGACTCCAGCTCCTGGGCCAGCCGCAAGGTGCGGTTATTTCCCCTGGTCCACCGGGCAGGTGTGGAGAGTGGCCCGGGGTCATCAAAGCCGGTGCCAGCGGCTGCGCCCACCCTGAGGCTGAGCAGAGGGCTGGGCGGGCGCTGGCGTGTGGCCCGCTTCCCAGCAGTTCCCAGGCTGGCGCTGCCGAGGCAGAGGCGCTGAGGCCCCGAACTCAGGGACCCCTCGTTGGGAAACATGACCAAGCCCGCGGCCGAGTTCCAGAGAAGGGTGACAAGGAGCTCAGGAGACTCCTCTATCGAGGCTGCCCCGCCAGGAAAGCAACTTCTGTGCTTATCACACAGTGGCCAGCAAATTCACATCATGAAGAGGCGGGAACCGGGTACTGCCCGGCCCCTTGGGACATGGAAGCCGGGAGAGGGAGCCGCTGCTCCCGAGGGGGACAGGAGCCCTGGGTGCGGTCTGCACGGTCTTCCGGAAGCATCTCCCGGCGTGGGCTAAGACCTCGCCTTCACAACAACGCACCACTGGCTTTGGTCGCAAAGGGCTTTCAGTCGCAAACTCGCCTTATCACTGTCTTAATAAAACTTCATAGCAGCCCTGCGGAGTAGGCCAGACATTTGCTCTCATCCCATTTCACAGACCAAGAGACAGAGGTCTGCAGAGCTGACGGGCTTGCTTGAGGCTGTGTGCCCGGCAGGGTCTCCGGTCCTCCAGCTTCTGAACTCCTGCTCTTTCCACCCTGCTTTCAATAACGTACATAGTTTTTTCAATTTATTTATTTATTATTTTTGGAGTGGGAGTACCAGGAATTGAGCTCAGGACCTTGTGCTTGCCATGCAGGTGCTTGTGCCACTGAGCTATGTCCCCAGCCCTGGCTTCTGGCCCACTCGGGGCCTCAGTCTCTCCCTGTACAAGGGACGCACAGTGCCTTCCTGGTGAGCTGTGGGGAACAGCAGCACCCAGGCTCATGAGAAAACCCCTTGTCCAGAACCTGGTGCATGTAACAAAAGCTAATTGAGTCTGTAATCCCAGCACTCGGGAGGCTGAGGCAGGAGGATCATTGCGAGTTCGAGACCAGCCTGGGCTACAAAGTGAGCTCAAGGCCAGACTGAACTGCACAGTGAGACCGTGTCAAAAAGACAAAAAAAAAAGAAAAAAAAAGAAAAAAAGTGCTGACTGGTATTTCTGCTAATTGCATATTGTGCTTGAACACTCCTTGGATGGACAAGAAAAATGAGGTCAGAAGCACCGCCTGTCACTTGTGAGCGTGTGTGAGGTGCTTGATCTCTTTGACCTGTGTTTCCATCGGTAGAAAGAACTGTACAGCACCTCCGCCACACACAGTGATGAGGGCTGAGTGACGGGCTGTGGGGGGGCCACTGTGAGCTGCGGGAACGTCAGGGAGGCGGTGGGGAGGGTTCAGATCAGACTCTGTGTGCAGCTGGGTGGCTCAGGAACAGAGGGGAAGAAGGGAAACAGCCGAGACGAGGTGTTAGGCAGCTTTCCACCACAACACTCCTGAGGTGATCAGTCCACAACAAGAAAAGGCTTATTCTGGCTTACGGTTTGGGAAGCTCAGTCCATGGTGGGCTGGGCCAGTGGGGGGCAGCTCGTCATGGAGGAAGCAAGTGCCAGAGCAAAACCACTTACTTCCTGGGGGGAGCGCAGAGAGAGAGGGAAGGGCTGAAGTCCCACAGCCCCCCTCCAGGGCACCCAGCGACCTGGAGACCACGTCCTCTTACACTTTCCACCACCTCCCAGGACAGCCACGATGGGGCCGAGCCTGTAACACATGGGCATCTGGAGGCCACAGAGAGGGAGAGGCAGAGGGGACTCCCCTGCTTGCTCAGTGTTTGCTGAGCACTCTTCTTGGTGCTGGGTTGCAGCAGGTAGCAGGCAGACAACGCCCCCTGGGGAACGGAGCCGGGGACTGCTGATGCAGAACCTCGAGGTCCTTGCCTGGTGTTGCAACACACACCTGTAATCCCAGCACTCTGGGAGGCTGAGGTGGGAGGACTGAAGTTTGTAGCCCAGCCTGGGCCACTTAGAGACTTAGGGAGACTCTGTCTCAGAATAGAAAGGGTGGCAGTGTAGCTCAGTGCAAAGGCCCTGGGTTTGAGCCCCAAGACAGGAAGAACAAGACTCAAATAAGAGTGAGTGGGGCAACCAGAAGAGCGATAGAGAAGAACCAGCCCCCAATCCTGAAAGCGGGAGCTTGGGCCTGGGAAGAGCAGGGGTTGAGTGGGAGGAGGTGTGGCCGGGAGGAGGGGGGCTGCAGGAGCCCAGAGGGATGCTCAGGGCAGACACCAGCCAGGAGACGCCCCTCCTGCTGGGTGGCGCCCGACCCTGGCTCTGGTTCGTCCTCCTCCGGCCTCCTTGCCCAGAGCTGCCCAGCGCCCTGGACCTGGGAGCCCAGCTCTACAGTGGGCGCAGCACCTGCATCCCCAGGGCCGAGTACACACATGGCAAAGGAGCCTAGAAGGCGCCTTCACCTCACTCCCGCAGACTCTGCCCGGCCTCCCTGGCCTCGCTCCGGTTGTGTGCTGGGAGACCCAGGGGAGGGGGCCGGGCCGGGCGGGAGGAAGGGGCTGCATAGTCCCACAGGCAGAAAAGCAGCAGCGAGGCGGCAGGCGCAGCTCCTCGCCCTCCCCGCCCCTTCCCTCCTCCTTGTCCCGGGCTGGATTCACTCAGCCTCAGCTGAGTCCACGGGCCCTCGGACAGAGCGCTGAGGGATGTGCACTGGGAGATGAGTCGTCCTCCGCTCAGGCACAGACACCGTGGCTTTCAGGAGCCAGCTGTGACTGGGAGGGCTTCCATCCCTTAGTCTGTCTGTCCGTCCAGCCTGGCCCCATGCTGGCTCCGTGCTGGCTCCTGACCTCCGCCGACGCGCCCCCGTTCCCCTCCTCCCCCTGTCCAATCCCAGCACCGTGGGGGAACCAGCTCCGGCCTGCCCCTGAGCCTGAGCGGGAGACCAAGGGCGCCACCCTCTAGCGCCTGGGGGAGAGGGGACCCCGAGAGACGTGGGGCTGGCCGGACAGTGGGGAGGGACCACGCACACTCTGGTCTACACCCAGAAACAAAGACACAGAGCCGCAGCAAGGCGGAAGACTGCTGTGTTTATTGGAGATCAGCATGGGGGTGTGGGGCGGGGGAGTGAAGCACGGGCTGCAAAGCAAGTGACCAGGCCTGGTGCCGCCCGCAGGGCGAGGGCAGGAGCAGCGCCCCGTCCTGACTGCCCTCCTCAGGCTCCCCGAGCTCAGCTCCAACCCTACTGCAAGCCCGGGTTCTGCGGATCAGAGAGGCCGGCGGGGATGTACCAGGAAGGGCCGAGAGGACGGACGACTCCGGGAGGAACGTTCCCCCCACCAGCACCTCGGTACCGACTGTTGTTCCCCCAGCTGCCTGCCCCCCAGCTGCCTCCTGGGTACCAGCTAGTGCCCCCCCAGCTGCCTCCTGGATACCGGCTAGTGCCCCCCCAGCTGCCTCCTGGATACCGGTTAGTGCCCCCCCAGCTGCCTCCTGGATACCGGTTAATGTTCCCCCAGCTGCCTCCTGGGAACTTACTGTTGACACCCCAGGGTCCAGAAGGGTAGGGCATGGGCCTCGTTCCCCATCCGGTCCCCAGAACCCCACCTCCCCAAGGCATACTGGGATTCAGAGCCCCCCAGGGCAGACGAGGCAGAAGCCTGTAGATGAGAGACCAGAACGGGCGCTGGGCAAGGAGGTCTCCCGAGACCCCCAGCGGAGTGGCGAGGGTCAGCCGGTTCGCTGCCGAGTCCAGGTGGACGGGCGAAGCTTCGGATGAGGGTTGTGCAGCTTTGGCAGAGAACGCCACAGGCCACGGCTCGCTGCCCGGAGGGAGTGCACCGGCGCCCGAAAGGTAAGCCGGCTCCTCGGGCAGCGCCTGCTCCAGAGGGTCCTCAGCTGCCGCGGCCATCACCTGCCAAGGGACCTCAGCAGGCCAGGACTCCGTGGGGGGCAGCCCCCAGGACAGGGTCTGCCTCCCTGCACGTCCTGCAGCTTGGGGGCCACCTGGTGGAGGCACGCTGAACTGTGCAGGAGCCCCGGGAACATCATGCGGCCCTGGGTCGGCGTGGGGCTGGGCGTGTCTAGCGCTCAAGGGGCCGGTGAAGGGAGGCTGTCCCAGAGCGGGCACATCAGCCCTGGGGTGCAGGGAAGCCTTCTCCTCTGCTGTACCAATGCTCCGGGCAAAGAGGCCTGCGGGGAGACAAAGCAGCCATGGACGTATGGGACCAACTCCTTCCCTTCCCTTCCGTTCCCTTCCCTTCCCTTCCCTCAGCCGAGACCCAAGCATGGACCCTTTCCCCTATTTCCAGTCCCGGGGGGTCCAGTGCCCTCCGGCCCAAGGCCAGGCGCAGCCTCCGTACCTGGGAGATGCAGACAGACCAGGAGCAGCCCCAGAGGAGCCAGGCTCCCTGCCACGCGGCCCTGCATCCTGCTCGGCACCAGCGTCTCCCTGGGGCCCAGGACCGCAGCCCCTTTATCCTGTCGGTGGGGCGGGGGACACGGAAACAGGCTGGGCCGGGGCCTGTGGAGACAATGGATCGCCTCATCCCACCCTAATTCTCGACACGGTCTGTGGCAACAGGTGTCACTTGAATGTCCCCAAGGAAGCTGGGTGTTTCCCGGCTTGGCTCCTCTCCTTGAGCTCCCTGCCCCTTCCTGCCCGGGTGTCCTGGTCTGTGGCTTATCCGGAGCTGCCAGCCCTGCCCCTCCCTGGTCCCCCGCACGAGGCCCACAGGGACCTGCATCTTTAGGGTCCCAGCGTCGTCACTGCTTCTTTCAACAATTAAAAAGTTCTTGCTTCCTCTCTCTCTCTTTCTCTCTCTCTCTCTCTCTCTCTATCTCCCTCTCTAGGATCCAGATAATTCTCTCAGCCCCCTCTGTCATTCATCCTGATATCTCCTTCACCTTAATCCCAATCTGCAGGAGGTTCTGGGGTACAGAAGTAGCCCCATCTGAGGGGCTGCTCCTACGTCCACTATTCCTAGGAAACAGGTCAGGTCCCATTCTTATGAGCTGATGGCATACTAGTTTCCTGCTTTTTGTTCTAGCAAAGTACCACAAACTCACTGGCGTACAGCACAACGTGTCGTTAAAGTTTTCGAGCTCGAAAGTCCAGAATGGGTCTCTCTGGGTGGAAAGTGTTCCTAGGCTCCTGGTTCCCTTGGTTCATCTTCAAAGCCCCAACCAACACGTTCTTCCCACATCGGACCGTGTGGCTTCCTCTCCTGCCACCCATGCCCGCATGCTAAAACCCTGTGATTATATTAGATCCACCCAGATAATCCTGGATAATCCCTTAGTTGACGACCAACTGACTAACAACCTTAGTTCCTTATTTTCCTTTGCTATGAAATCTAACACAGGCACAGATTCCAGGGATGAGGACCCGGACATCTTTGGGGGTCCCGGGGTGAAGGCACCATTCTGCCTAACACACGTGGTCAGGAGCCTGAGCAGAATGCAAGAGGTGAGAGAGAGCAGCTATCGCCAAGCACAGCGGGGGCACTGAGACACTGTCGTCAAACCGCCATGACTTGATCGCTGCTGCGATAGAATGATGAGACACAGGGACACGTTCGGTGTCTGTGTGCCCGTAGGTGTGGCTGTGGTTTGCGTTGGTTGGAGTGGGTCTCCGAAGGTCCATGTGCAGGGGCTCAGTCCCCCGTGTGGTGACACTGAGGGCGTGACAGGTGATCAGGTCATTAGGGGTACACTGCTTCCCGTGAGTGTGGATTGTTACAAAAAGACTGAGCCAGTCCCAGAGCAACTCTGGCATCCTGCATCCTGCCTTGCCCTGTAATCTTTCTCTCTCTCCCTCTCCCTCTCGCACACACACACACACACACACACACACACAAGCGCATTCCCTCCATGATGCCATCTGCCAGCTTCTGATACAGCCCAGGGGGCCCTTACCATGCTCTTGAACTTCCAGAACTGTGAGCTAAATGAACTTCTATTCTTCACACATTATCGAACCTAAGGTGTTTTTTTTTCCTTCCAGTACCAGCAATCAAACTTACGACCTTGCGCTTTCCAGGCAGGCGCTGTGCCGCTGAGCTAAATCCCCAGCCCCTAAGCTAAGGTATTTTGTTATAGCAGCAGAACATAGACTGATATGAGCCTGTTTGAAAATTTTACAGTGTTGTCCTCACCATTTCTTCTAGAAAGCCACCAGGTAGGCTCCCCGCCTGCCCAAGGGAAACATGCTCTGTCCTCATGGCCAGAAGATCGTGTTCCTCTGCAGAACCGGCCAAGGGAGGGAGCTCAGGAGGCTTTTTGGGTGACATCCACCAATTTTACAGAGGCTTTTAGCCTGAACCACACTAGACCAGAGGAACCCCACATCCGGGGCCTCCCTCTCCCTCTGCAATTCCCATCCTGGGCCTTGCTTCCTGCTGCGGGCTGCAGCCCGGGGTCCAGATGCTGGGCCGTGGGTGACGCTGCAGTGGCGGCAGAAACAGGGCTGCCTGCAGCCAGGCTTTGGCTCTGGTGAGCCCTGAAGCCGGGCTCGGTAGTCCCAAATCACTTCTAGTTAATATAACACGTGCTGCTGGTTCTGGATTCGGAATTTCAACAGTTCTAAACTCAGGAACAGCTGGGAGTGGCGGCACACACCTGTCCTCCCAGCACTTGGGAGGCTGCAGCAGGAGGATCACAAGTTCAAGCCCATCCTGGGCAGTTTAGTGACTTCCTGAGAGCCTGTCTCAAAACAAAAAATAAAAACGGGCCAGGGATATAGCTCAGTGGGAAAGCCCTGGGTTCAGCTCCAGTAGTGAAAGAAACAAAAGAACAAACAAACTCAGAACCAGTTTATTCACCCCCAACAGGAAAAAAAATGGGTTGGCTCCTCCGTGGGGGCGATTCCCACGCTCAAAGGGACCCCCTTCCACAGGGACCCACGCCCCCATCCTGCCAGGGGAGAAGTCACGTGGCCCCGCACGCAGGCCGCCTTCTCCTCTCCCTGGAAGCCACCTGCCCTTCCCTACGCAGCGCTCCGCCGGCTCCCGGCAGGCGCCCGAAGCTGTCCCCTGGGCCGCAGCCTGAGCCGCCCGAGGAGCGGGAGGCGGAGAGGGCGCTGTTCGCGCTCCTGTGCCGGGGCTGCGAGCTCCCTCGCTTGCCCTCCTTCCCACGCCGTCCGGCCTGCTTGCTCCGCCCTCTGCTCCCAACAGCCGCACTCCTACTCAGTCCCCAGGAATCTTGTCCGGGGAGTTGCGTCCCAGCCTTCCCGAGGCTCCGGGTGTCCCGGAAACCTAGGACGTGGTGCGGGGTCCCAGTGAGGATGGTGCCAGAAGGTGGGACACTTTCTCAGGGGAGCAGAAGGGGCAGGGGCTGGTGCAGAGGACCCTGCAGTGAGTGGGGAGGAGACCGGGTTTGCAGCGAGAGGAGAGACAGCCTGCCTCGGGGAGCTCGCAGCCTCTGCTCCCACTTAGATAATTATTGTTTCTGCTCTTGGTGAGAGGGAGGCGCGGTAAGGTGAGAAAATAGTGGGTCACCCTAGCAATGAACACAAGGGGCACGGGCACCTCTGGAGGCGCCAGAGGTCCCAAGAGGAGACCCAGAACTCCAAGAAGGCGAGGCGTCTGATCGAGTTGCAGCAGTTTATTGAGCAGTGTCCGGGATCCGGGGAGAGCAGGCCGCTGCTTCTGTCTCCAAGACACCTGCGACCCCCGACGCCTGCTCGTCCTCACACAGATAACCCGACGGCGCTGCAGGCTGGCCGAGCTCCGGGAGCCCTGGGCGTTGTTTGGGGAATGGCTTGGACTTTGCTTTATTTGGCAGAGGGGGAGTCAGGGGTGATGTCTCCGGCATCAGAGGGCTGAGAGCGTTTCGGGGGTTTCCAGCCGAGACCCTGAACAGGGGGCTTAGCCGGGGCGCGTCCTGGTCGTCCCAGAGACGGCAGGAGAGCCGGCCGGGCCGTGCGACCTGGCACAGATGGCAGAGCGGCGGGTCACAGCCGGGCAGCGGGGGAGAAGCGGGAAAGGGCTTGGGAGCCCTGCACACGACGGACACCGGAGGGTGACCAGGGACTCTGGCGCTGGAGTAGTGGAGGAAGCAGAGCGGCTGGGGGCGGGGGAAGGGGGCTGAGCCCGGCCGGCCAGTGTCTCCCAGCTGGGAGCTGGCGTGTGTGCACGTGTGTGCACGTGTGTGCGCCGTGTGTATACGTGTGTTCCGTGCACGTGCATCTGAAACTGGCTCAGGAACTCGCAGGCTCCTCTCCCTGGGGTAGGAAGACGGCGGGGTCGGGCAGCTGGGGCCCCAGCGGCTGTATTTGGGCCAGGATGTCCCGGATGGAGCGGCAGGGGACCCTTCCGGAGCTGTGGAGGCCACAGGGCTTGGCACCAGCAGAGGGGTCGGGCAGAGGAGAGCCGTCAGGACGCCCGCTCAAGGTCGAAGAGGACACAGAAATGCAAGGGTGGCCAGCGGGCACGGACACGCTGCCACAGGGCTGAAGGATGACTTTGGTGCCCGACAGGGAGCTGGAGCTGCCGCTGAAGGAGCCGGGGCCAGGTGGGGAGCAGGGGCCCTGGAGGGAACCTCCGCAGGGGTGGTAGGAGGAGCTGGACCCACTGGAAATGCCGGAACTGATGTGCACGACAGAACCCGAGGGCCCGCAGGGCCCCTTAGAGCCCGTGGGGCCGCCTCCGCAGGGCTGGACCCCGCCGGAGCCCACGGGCTGGAAGGCGATGGCGGGGGGCACTCCCGACTGGAAGGAACCGGTGGCCGGGCGGCTGGGGATGATGGGGTTGCTGGAGAAGTACTTGCCCTCGGAGACCGGGGGCCCAGCTGCAAGCGCGGGGGCCCCTGGGGCGCCCTTCACCGGGCTGTCCTTGGTGAAGTAGCCCACGGGGTAGATCTTGCCCCCGCTGTAGGTCATGCCTGGCACGAGGTAGCTGTTGGAGGAGCCGCCCACCACCTCGTAGCCCCCGTAGGGCTGCTGCACAGAGGTGATGGGAGGACAGGGCTTGCCCGGGAGGCCACCGTTGCTACAAGGGACAGCTTGGACCGCTCCGGGACCCCCAGAGCCATGCTGCTCCACCACCACCACCACGGGCCTCTTCCCGCCCGAGACGGAGTGGGAGCTGGAGATGTACTGCCCGGAGTGTGAGACCACGGGCCCCCCGCTGCAGGGAGAGTCAGGGATGTCGGAGCTGCAGGGCCGCAGGTTGGAGCTGCCCCACGACCCAGAGGTTTGGGAGGTGGACGAGCTTCCTCCAGACTGGGACTGGGACTGGGACTGGGACTGGGACTGGGACTGGGACTGGGACTGGGACGAGCTCGACGCTGAGTGCGAGGAGTCATCATCGGTTGGCAGAGCGGAGCCGTTCCCTGGCCCGCGGTTTTTGCTTCCCGACTGGGAAGAGCCGGAGTTGCCCTGAGCGCTGTAGCTGGAGCTGGACCCAGAGGAGTAGCTGGTCTGGGAATAGCCCGGCCCCGGCTTAAACAGCACAGTTCCTGAAGAGCCACCCTGGGAGACACTGGGTCTGCCGGGCCCACCGCCGGAGCTGGACACGGAGCTGCTAAAAGTGCCGCTGGAGCCACCGTGGCTGCTGACACTGCCAGCACTGGAGTCGCCCTTTACAAGGAAGCAGGGGTCGTTGGGCGAGGTGATCCGCGTGGGGTCCTTGCAGGGCCCTACAAGGGTCCCGATGCTCTTAGCCAAAGTCCCTGGGGAAAGAAGCAGCGGTCAGGCAGGGCCAGAGAGGGGCCCTACTGTCTCCCTTGCCCACCGCCCCACGTCAGCCTCTGCCACTCTGGTCTCTCCCGAGAGGAACCCAGCAGAGTGCTGAGGCAGAAAAAAGAGAGACGTGGCCATTGTCGCTAAAGGACACGAAGTGGTAGAAGGACAGCTGTCCTAGGAGGGAGGGTTTGAGTAGGGAGGAAGTTGACCATTTACCAAAACACAGACAGTGAAATCCAGCATGCCAGGCACAGATAACAGCAAAGGGGAGCAAGTGGGCCTGAAAGAAGGCGGAGGTGGGGGCTGGGAGGGACAGAGAGAGAAATCCGGAGGGAAAAATCCAGGGCCAGCCGAGCGTGGCAGCACACGCCTGTCATCCCAGTGCTCTGGGAGGCTGAGGCAGGAGGATCTCAGGTCCCAGCCTGGGCAGCTTTGTGACTTACAGAGAACCTATCTCAAAATTAAAAATTTGGGGGCTGGGGATTTAGCTCAGCGGCAAAGCGCCTGCCTGGCAAGGGCAAGGTTGTGAGTTTGGTTCCTGGTACGAGAGAAAAACAAAAAACAAAAAAAAAAAAATTAAAAATTTAAAAAAGGACTGGAGATACAGTTCAAAAAGTGATCATGGGGTGCTGGGGATTTAGCTCAGTGGCACAGAGCTTGCCTGGCAAGCGCAAGTTCATGAGTTCCATCCCCGGTACCAGAAAAAAAAACAACAAAAAAAGTGATCATGAGGATAATCCAGAGCCAGGCCATGAGACCGAATAGGAAAAGATAAAAGGGGAAGCAGTAGAAGGCTGAGGGGAGGAAAAACATGAAAAGAGATGCCGGGGAGAGAAGCCAGTGGCAGAGGGCCGGCACAAGAACAGGGTGCTTGAGGGCTGGCGTTGTCACCAGCTCTCTGGGGAGAACCCAGGCTGGGTGCCGGATGGGAATCCTGCTTCCCGTGTCGGTGCTGGCCGCGCCAGTCAAGCTGGGCAGGGGCCAGGATGTGGGGGCACTCACTGTTGCTTCAAAACCTGCCAGGACCAGTGTGACAGGGCGCCACGCCCCCACCTGTGCTCGCGGGCCCAGCCCAGGGACAGGGACGTGAAAGCCTCCTCGAGCCAGTGACCATGGCCAGCTGCTCTCCACCCAGCCCTCGCCCCCTCAGCGGCAGAGCCACTTCCTCCCTTCACTGACCACTCCGACCCCGGCCTCCTCCCCACAGCCTCTCCTTACGCTCTCCGGGGGCCCTGCAGGTCCCCCGAGGCGTGGGCAGAGCCACACGCCACAAGTTGTGAGGCCCCTCTGGGCTTTCTCCCGACGCCAAGAGACCAGATCGGCTTCCTCTCGCCTGCGGAGCTCCGTGAGGTCACCCAGAAGATGCTCTTAAATCCAGACAGCCCCGGCCGCTGTGATTCACTGTGGTCACTCACCCCAAGCCCTGCCAGCGCCAGCCCTCCACAAGCTGTGCGCCCCCCCACCCCCGTCCTCTGCGAGCGCCTCCCTGCACCTGCCACGCCTCCACCTGAAGTCAGCCAGGGCTCCCCGTGGGGCAGTGGGCGCCGCACACCCCGCTCGGCTCCTGGCCCCGGCCCGCGGGGAAGGT
The DNA here is from genome assembly GCF_000276665.1 of Chinchilla lanigera. Taxonomy (NCBI): domain Eukaryota; kingdom Metazoa; phylum Chordata; class Mammalia; order Rodentia; family Chinchillidae; genus Chinchilla; species Chinchilla lanigera. The sequence continues at coordinate 963,227 of NW_004955583.1, forward strand.
CACACAGACGCCTCTCGGGCTGCGAACTCACAGCAGCAGAGGGCACGGCCGGCCTGCCGCCCAGCCTGGAGTGTGAACCTGGCTGCGCTGCTCCTAACTGTGACCCTCAGCCCCATTCCTGAGCCCTGAGCCTCAGGGTCCTTATCCGCAGTGGGAGTAAAAGGTCTCTCCCTCGGTTCTGGTAACAATGAAAACTACTGTGAGGACAGAACAGGGACTCTAAGAACAGTAGCCGTTTTTATGACTATGGAATATCTAATCTCCATCTCCCAGCACCGGCATCATCACCATAAAAACAACATGGACCCAGCCCTCTAGAACTTCTGGAGCACAAGTCACACGCAGGGCTGAGATGCACCAGAGGCTCAGGCAGGTGCTGTTACAAAGCCCGTTTAGAGTTTCAGGTGGCGCACGCCTGTAATCCCAGCACTTGGGAGGCTGAGGCAGGAGGATCATTCCAAGTTCGAGACCAGCCTGGGCTACAAGTGAGCTCAAGGGCAGCTTGAACTGCATAGCAAGACCCTGTCTTAAAAAATAAATAAATAAATAAATAAATAAATAAATAAATAAATAAATAAGACCAAAAAAATAGAGTTTCAGAACCTGAGGGTCCGAGAGTCTAAGTAATTCGCCCAAGGGGACAAGGTCTCGAGGAGCAGCCTTGGGACTCAAAGGTCAGGTTCCAGCGCCCTGCACTGACCCCTTGCCCGGTTCTGTCCTGAGATCCTGCACGCTGAGCCAGCCCTGCCCCCGGGGTCCACATCCCTTCTCCCCACCCTCCGGGTCCCAGCCTCCTACCTGGCAGGAGGAGACCAGCCAGCAGCAAGACCGTCACCCCGTGCCCTCCCACACACCCCGCCTGCAGTGCCCGCGAGGAGCCCATCGTGGACGGTGCAGCCTCTGACTGGCAGCAGCCCGTGGACACCGGGCCTTTATGTCAGGGCTGGACATTCCCTGGGCAGGAGTCACTGGGGGAGGGGAGGGGCCGAGGGGTGGGTGCCTGGGGGAAGCTGGTGTGGCCGGGAGGAGCTGAAGCAATCAGCCCGTGCATCTGCCTGCTCAGCAACAATGGTGCCCTGGTGTGGGGGACCCGGGGTCACGAGACCTGCATCTGCCACCTGGCTGGCCTCCGCTGGCTCCTCATTGGCTAACCCAGAACTCGGCGCCCTGCCCCACGGCCACCCACTCGGGGGCGGCCGTCTCACCCGGGGACCCGGTCGCCTGGCTGCTTCAGTTTGCCCCCCCATCTCGGCCTGTGCGACTCCCACCCTCCTGTCCTCACGGCCGTGGGCGTCTGGGCTTTCCCTCTGCAGCTGGGAAGCTCCTTGTCCCACCCCACTGCGTGGTGACTGCATGGTGAGGACCCCCTGCCGCTCCCTGGGGACCCATCCCCGTCTGCCCGGTCCCGCGGGGCCCAGCCCTCGCCTCCACTTTCTTCCTTTGGATGGGAGCATTGCGCCCCACCGCCTCTCCCCGGCTGCCCCTGCCCAGGCCAGCCTGCCACGTGCCTGTCACCTGTCCCTCGGCCCTGGCTGCCTGACATCTCCCTCTGGGTGACTCCAGGGAAGGCGTGGACGCTGGGGGTAGCACAGCTCGGCCTGGGCAGCCTGGGCTGGGGACCCCTGTCACAGCTGGGCCTCAGTTACTCACGGGCTGCTCACAGCCCCTCCCCCAGAGGTGACCCAGAGTCCGCAGGGTGAGCAAGCAGCTAATGAGGCTAATTGAGAGGTGGGGGCCCGGCCGCCCATGAGCTGGCTCCCGGCCTGGATGAGCGAGCAGGAAGCTGCCGTGGACGGACCGTGCCTGGGCAGCCAAGGAGGGCTGGGCAGGCTCCTGGGCCCCTGAAGGACAGAGGACCGGGGCTCAGGATCTGCGAGGAGGGCGGTGGCTTCTCCCTGCAGGTCCCTCCCACCTGCCCTGGCCGGCCCCACCCTAGCGGATTGCTCAGAGCACTGCCCAGAGTATCAGTATCGGAGGGCGGGCCTGGGAGTCTCAACTCCTCCCCCTCCTCTTCGGTCGCCTCCTCCCCCGCCGAGCTCCTTTCCACAGCTTCCTGTCTCCCCTCGAAGGCATCTCTTCTCGGTCCTCTGGGTCTGCCAACCAGCCTTGAGCTCTAGGCCAGGGATGACCTCAGTGTCCTTCTGTGCTGTCTGGCCCCGTAGCCACACGGTCACCAAGCACCTGGAGGTAGGGCTGGCATAACCCACTAAGGGAATAAATCTTAAATTTTACTTAAATTTAATTCAGTTAATGTAAATAAAAAAAAAATGTAAATAATCACATGCAGCTACCGGCCCCCATCTGGTACCGCCCTTGACCACCTGCTGGGACCCAGCGCCCCTGTGGGAGAGTGGAGGGATCTGAGGGGTTAAGGTTATCGTTAGGGTTACCATTAGAAGGTTAGGGTTAAACCAGGTATGGTGGTGCACCCCTGTAACTCCAGCATTTGGGAGGCTGAGGCAGGAGGATTGCTACAAATTCAAGGCCAGCCTGGGCTACAAAGTGAGTTCAAGGATAGACTGAACTACATAGCAAGACCCTGTGTCAAAAAAAAAAAAAAAGAAAAAAGAAAAGAAAAGAAGGTTAGGGTTAGATGATTAGGGTCGGGATCAGGGTCAGTTTAGGATCAGGGTCGGGTTAGGATCAGGCTTGGATTAGGATCAGGGTCGGGTTAGGATCAGGGCTGGGTTAGGATCAGGGTCGGGTTAGAATAACAAACCCCTGCCTTTGGAATCAGAATGATGTACGTTTGAGCCCTGGCTCCTCCTTGACTTCACGCAGCTCACCTAAGCTTTCCGAACTGTTTCCTTACCTGTAAAAGTGGAATATTCTGCCGGCCACGGTGGTGCACACTGTACTATAATCTCAGCACTCTGGAAGGCTGAGGCAGAAAGATTGCAAGGCTGAGGCCAGCCTGGGCACTTTAGTGGCTCAGACCCTGGGTCCTCCCAAACGGGTCGGGGGATGTAGCTCAGAGCGAAGGCCCCGGGTTTGATCCCCCAGTACCATGAAAAGAAAGGGAGGGTATCTTTTAAATAATGCCTGCACTGGGAGATTTTCAGTAAGGTCTAACAAGAAATTATCAGAATAAAGCGGATAAGGGTGCAGCCCCCCACCACATCAGCACTCAGCAAACGGAGCTCCACAGCCGCTCCTCGCCATCCTTGGCAGAAGGCAGTAGGGCGGTTTACCCGCGGCGCTTGTGTGCACCCCAGCCCAGCCCCACGGGTCTCCCCGCTCCTTCCCACAGGCAGAGCAGCAGACAGAGGCCGGGCTGCCGTTAGACAGACACGCTGTGGCTCTGTCTGGACCACAGGCCCGGCGCCCATCCCTAGACTCTCAGGCCCCATCGGGAGGGCGTGGCAGGGAAGAGGGGCCCGGAGGGGGTGGGGAGGAGACCGAGGGGACCGTGAGTTTTTCTTTCCAGCACAAGCCAGAGGAGGCAAAGTTTGTTTTGTTTTCTTCTCCGCATTCCTCCCCGCTGCTGTCAGACACGGGACAGCCAGGCTGGAGGAGGCCCAGTCTCTCTCGGCCTCCCGCCAGCTCCCAGCCACCCACATGGCGCATTCCAGGCTGCTCTCTTCCCGCCCTCCCGTCCACCCCGCCCACCCTGCCCAGCCTGGCCCTCTGAGTCCACGCAGTCCACTCCCTGGCTGCTGCCCGTGCCCGGCCCTGCACTGCCCCGGCCCCTTTACCCGTGGTTTCCCTTCCTGCTGTTTCAGTCCCCATAGTCAACTGTGGGAAGAAAAGGAGGGAAGGTTCCAGAAATAAACGCCTCATGCATTTTGTTATAGCACAGTGCTATGGTGGTTCTGTTTCATCTCTTGCTGTACCTAACGTGTACATCAAGCTTCGTCCTAGATACGCACACTCGGGAAAGCTCACGGCACGGCGCACACAGGGTCTGGCACCGCCGGGCCCCTGGGTTGTGCTCCCTGCAGGTCCGGGACAGTCAGTCACTCTGTGCTCCCAGTCAACCTTCCTCTCCGCTCAGGCAGTGAAAGCCTGAGGCTAACAGGACTGAGGGGAAAGGGAAGAGGCCCCGGCCGAGTGTGCACACGGCCGATGTCCACGGGCGCGCAGACAGGCCTGCTGGGCTCTGCAGCAGGATTCTACCCCTGGCCCCATCATCAGAGAGAGCCCTGTGATGGCTGGGCAGCAGGAGAAAGTGTGGGTGGCAGGGAGCGTCTCCTGCCCCCAAAGAAAAGCCAAGGCCAGGGCAGAGCCCTCCCCGGCTGCCACGAGTTTCTGGCGAAGGCAGATGGCGCCCACTGCAGCAACTCCAGGCTGCCCTCTGGAGCTGCAGCGAGGCGGAGGATTCGTGCCTTGGCCCACAGGGCCTGCCGTCCAGCTGGGGACCCGGCGCAGGCGGGAAGGGGGCAGCCGGGGCCTGAAGAAGCGGCAGGACTTTCCCTGGGCCTGGAGGAAGGGTGCGAAGTGCGGGTGCGGGTAGTTAGAGCCCAGCCTGGTGGCGCTGGGGAGGGTGAGGGTGGGGAGTGAGTGAGTGGCTGGGCTGGCACCGGCTGAGGAACTGTGGGACGGACGGACAGACAGACGGACAGGCTCTTGCACTGCAGGTGACTACAACACCAGGCTAACGGGATTTGGGTTTTACAGGAGACAGAGTCAGTTCAGAAGGGCAGAGGGGAACTCTAGGCCTTGAATGGGAGAACCCCAAGGTCAAAGAGGAAGTGAGGGCAAGAGGACCCCCCTTCCTGGCTGCCGCTGGGGCCCAGACGCCGCCTCAGTCCTCAGCCCGTGTCGTCTTGTTCAATCCTCACAGCAGCCTGTGGGGCAAATGCTTTTTGTCCGTTTTGCAGAGGAGGAAACCGATTTTAAGTTATGCGCCAGAACCAGCTGCTTGCAAGCAAACGAACCAGCTCAAACCCAGGGCTGCAGGACTTCCAGGCACGCGGGCCTCTGCCCCGCCCCGCCGGCAGCCTGCTGTGGACGGCCCGTAGCCGTTCAAGGACAGGGTCCCAGCTCTCTACCTCGAGTGTGCAGAATCCCCAGAGAGGAGGCCCCTGCTGCTCTCAAAGTCACAAAAGAAGCCCAGGCCAGCGCGTACGCCCTGGACGTCTGAATACATCACTGTGCTCATCTGCACCCGCCCATGCCCTGCCCTCCTGAGCCCAGGTGTCCCCAGGTGACCCGCGCGGTGTTCCCCGCCCCCCAGCACCTGCTTGCTTCCGAGGGTCTCCCCTGCGGTCAAAGGTGGAGTCCACGCTCCGCCTGGCCCTGACCCCTCGGCCCTCTTCTCGGCTGCTCAGCCTGTGGAAGGAGCTGCTCCCCCGGGGGACACTGCACATGCTCCTCTGGAGTCAGCCCGGGCAGGCGCTGGGCCGGGAAGGAAGGCCGCCGCTTCCAGCCCCCCACCTCCCTCCATCGACACTGCCATGGCGGGCACAGCCCTGCGGCAGGCGCTGGCGGGGCCCTGCGGGGCCATGTGCCCGGCCTCCGCTGGGCGGGAGTGGCTGCGCGGCCGGCAGGCGGGAGACACGTGCACTGCGCTCTCCGCCTGCATTCCTCTGGGGTGACGGGCTCCCTGCCACTCTTCTCTACCCCAGAGCTTTTTCCCAAGCAACGCAACACACTTGGTGAACAAACCAGGACTCACAGCATGCCCCAGGAGGAAGCCAGGACTTCCCGGCGGGGGCGGGAGCTGGTGTGCTGCTGCAGGTGGGGAGCGCAGTCAGGGTCCTGGGAACTCCCCCAGGCTCGGGCAGCGCCCCCGGCAGCAGGACATGCTGTCCCTGGCCGGGGACCGCGGCTGTGGGGGGCAGCCTGCCCTGCCGCCTGGGCCTGAGCAGGTGCAGGGCCTCCTCTGCTCTGCCCGGCTTCCTTCCCGGCTGGGCTTCGCTCCCGCTGCTTTCTCCTGCAGAGCTGCTGTCCTGAGCTCGCCTCTGAGCCTCCACCTTGCACACCCTCCTTCAGCTCCCTGTAGCCCCCACCCCCCCAGGGGACCGGGTCCCCGCTGGGCCTGGGGATGAGGACGGGTCAGAGCCAGGGGCATCTTCAGGCCTGAATCCTGCAAGGACAGGGCCCCACCCACTGGCTTTTGGCACCCCACTCTCGGCCCGTGGCCGCCTTCCCCAAAGCAGCGGGGGTCAGCAGGGGGACAGTCCTGCTCCCCGAGCCCAGGACTCCATGGCTCTGTGTAAGCGCCGCCAGGCTCAGCCACCACCCGCTCGTTCCACAGGAGGTGGGGCGGAGGTGTGATGAGCTCTCAGAGTAACACAATATTCGCCCTGTCCTGGGACGGCTGTCGGGGAAGCCAGGGTCCAGCGTCTGCGTGCGCTGCTGTCTGTGAAACACTCGTTCTTCCCGCTGTGGCCATTAGGCTTTTTATTGCCGTCGGTCACCAGAACTAGAGACCCAGTTCCCTCCCACCCCACGGGGACAGGCAGGGGGCAGAGGCCGAGCGAGGGAGGGCCGGGGAGTCCCAGTGGGGCCTCAGGTCTTGGAAGAGGCTGTGCCAGGAGGACTGGCACGCGGGGCCCTCGGAGCCCAGGTCCCGGGGTGGTGGACCCCTGTGGGCCGGGCCGTCTCCCCTCCTGTCTTCTGGCCAGGGGCTCCTCATGGGCAGAGCCTGGCCGACTCCCAGCGTGTCCCTGGCACCCGCGGAGTCTGTCCCCAGCGCACAGAGGTGACCGGTGAGCCCACTCCGTTTGAAGAGGCCGAGGCTGGGGTGCACCACCCCCCAGAGGGGAGCTCCGTCCGGGACAGCTGCGGGCCACCGTGCGCGAGCAGGCTTTGTCTAGATTTGCTCAGTGACCCTGGGAGACAGGGGTCACTGCCTCCTACGGCCACGATGCCTGCTACGGCCAGCTGGGGATGTGCGCTGGAATGCCATGCTGTAGTCCACATGCGCCCCAGCCGGACTTGCCTCTCCCCCAGGCGCTCCCAGGGCCTGGCTTGCTCCTCCGTGCCTGGGGTCCTTGTCTGCCATCGCCCCAGGAGCTCTGTGACTTTCTTTCCCCCGAACGCCTGGCCCGGCCCCACACTCGGACACTCTCTCCCCGTCCTGTCCCTGCTGTGCCGCCCTCCCAGCCCTCCCGCGGGCATGGCTGGCACTCGCTCCCCACACGCAGGTGGGCAGGACCCTGCCCCTTTGCCTGCCCGCCACCTCTGCGCCTCCACGGCACCCGCCTGCCAGGAAGGAAGTCGGAGAGCAGCAAGAGGTAATGACTCTGGGGTCACTGGCCAAGGCGTCTGTGCCCGAGTTCTCCCGAGGGCCCCCAGCCTGCCCTGCCTCACCTCACATGCCGGGGTCACCTGAGAGGGGTCACCTCGATGACTAAGAGGACTCCCCGAGTGCTGACAGGGAGGAGGTTACCCAGGCAAAGGGTTAAGAGGGCGCCCAGAAAAACACCTGCGCTAGGCCGCTAGGCTGCCCTCTGGTGGCCGAGCGAGACATACGCAGGAGAGCCGCTCTCAGCACCGCCAGGGCGAGACTCGGTCTAAGGTCACACCGCAAGGTCATGCAGAGCGGACAGCTGAGCGGGGACAAGGCAGTCACACGCTGCTGCTCTCATCGCCGACAGGAGCTGAGATCATGCTGCAAAGGGAAGGCTGGGGGCAACTGTTACTGCCTTTCGGATTTGGTCACGCTTTTGAAACCTGTGCCGGGCGCCTACTGGCACTTGATTAAAGATTTGGAGCCAGGTGCGATGGGTCATACCTGTGTCCTCGGGACCAGGGAGGACGAGGTGGGAGCCTGAGAGCAGCCTGAGCGACATAGTGAACCCCATCCCGGAAGAGAACGGAAGGCAGGGGAGGAGACAGACAGACAGACAGACTGTGAACGCTTAAGGTTAAAAAGCAAACTTTCAGTCAAACGAATCTCAAACAAGCAATTGGCAGAAGACCTGGGACTTCCCTCCCGGGCTCTGACCTCAGCGGTGCCCCCTCTAATCTACCTTTTATCACATCTGATTGCCACAATGGACGTGTTTGTTTCCTCCCTAGATGCAAAGCTCCTTGAGGGCAGGGAGGCCTGACTGCTTCCTGCCGCCACCCAGCGCCCCGCTCAGCAGAAGCTCAGTGAGACAGGATGTGTGGGCAGACATGGCACCAAATGAGTGGGTTGGAGTTTCCCCCGCTGGTGATCTTCAAAGCGGGCGACAAGCATCTCGCCTGTCCGGTCCAAGCACAGCACCGGCCTGCCCAAGGCCGAGGGCCGTGCCCGGTGTGTTCCCAGGCAACTCCGCCGCTTCCGTCACTAGATTACACCACGGTACCAGTTCTCGGTTCCTTTCTTTCCTTGGTCAGGCATTTGTTGACTCTCTGGCCTGCCCCAGGGGCTGGGCTATTGTTCTACACATCTGTGATCCTATCTATTATTTAATCCCATGACTCCGTGTTGACATTGGATGTGACCACGTCCCTACCAGATTCATGGGAGGTCACAGTCATGGGTGAGGTCAGCCACGGGAGACGGGAGAGGAGTGGGAACTGTCTAACCCGAGCAGGGCAGCTGGCACAATGGGTCTCCCTGTGTGAACACCCCACCCACTGTGTCCCACGCAGGCTCCTGCCCAGCTAATAAACACGCACGCTTGAGTGCCAACACACACTGCCTATTAATAGGTATTAAAATGCCCAGTTACCTCACGCTGTCTCTCTTTTCCTCTCACTCGCCCACCATTGTACCAGCTGAGAAGGACTGGTTTGGAGCCAAGTGGGCCTGCACCTGGCCTTGACTTTGATGTGCCTTAGACGGGAGGTCACCTCTCCCAGTGCTTGGCGGAGTCTCCTTTGTGTGGGGGAAGGCAGACCGGCCTCAGACCTAGGATCCTACCGCCTCATCCTCCAGGAGGCTGGAATTACAGTCACACACCATCATGCCTGGCCTCGGAGCAGTTTCCTAATCTGCAAAATGGAGCTATTACTTTGTCTTAGACAAGTAAAGCCTACAGACGCAGGCGAGGCCAGGCCCCCGTTTCAGGAGGTTGTACTTTACATGAAGAGAAAGTCACGGAAACCCACGTGGCCTGTGGAGTTTAGTAAGACCGCGTGGCGTCAGGAGCCCTAGCTGCTTACCGGGGCCACACCGGGAACTGTTTCGGTCCCTCATTTCCTCTCTCCTCTAAGAACATTTTTTTCTCTTTTGTTTCCCAACTAACTCCTCAGCGGCTTGGGGGGTTGTGAGGTTTATGTGAGGGGTCCAGACTTCTTTCCTCCGTCCCAACCCACACTCCCGCACCTCTCTGCTGCGGCACCGACCTGCGTCCCTCCTCCCCTGGGTACGGCTCTAACAGAGGACACTTTCAGACAGGCGCTCCCGAACCTGCAGCAAGATCTGCGCGCATTTTCCCCGAGCTACCTGTCCAACGGCATCTTTTTCTCCAGGTATGGACCCCTCAGCCCAACCTTTCAACCTGCTCTCTTGCCAGAACCTGACATTCGGTGGCGGACTCGGCCACTGATAAGACAAGCAATCAGCGTCCAGTACGGCCCAGGAACTGCACGCTGGGCTCCGCAGACGCACAGGGACAGGGGAAGGGGTGGTGGGTAAAATCAGGAGTTGTTGGCGCACACAGCACACCGGAGTTCACAGCCCAGCTCTGTAACTGTCCCCTGGATGACCACCTCTCTCAGCCCCGCTCCCGTCTTCTTCAAAATGGTGATAAGGTAGGGTTATTGTGCAAATGAAGCCAGACTTTAACTTTGTTTTTGTTTTTGTTTTTCTCCGGTACCGGGAACCGAACTCACGACCTTGCGCTTGCCAGGCAGGCGCTTTTGCCGCTGAGCTAAATCCCCAGCCCCCAGACCTTAACTTATAGAACATTTAGCACGAGTGCCCCAGGGCGCATGCGGAGTAAAAAGCTGCAGTGGTCAGTAGCAAATCACTTTTCTAGGGTAGACTCCCCAGAAACAGACCCTGAAACAGATTCAAGTCAATTTCAATCTCAGCTACTGGGGAGGCTGAGGCAGGAGGACTGCAAGTTGCGAAACTACATGGGCAAGTTAGCTAGAGCGTGCTGGAGGACAATGCCTTTGCTCAGACAGTGGGGAGTGGAGGCCTCTCTGGGGAGAAACGACTGCCTGGGAGAGGACGGCCACTCCCGCAGAAGGAGTGCCCACACGAAGGCAGAAGTCTGCAGCCGTCGGGGACCTATGGCTCCCGGGTCCCCGAAAGCAGTCCGCAAGCACCGAGCGGCTTCTGCGCCTGCGCGGGCAACTTCCGCGCCTGCGCTATGCTGCGGCTGGGGCGGCCTCCCATTCCACCCCACCCCCCGCGCGCCCTCCTCCCGCGCAGGCGCCCTCGCTCCAGGTCGTGCGAGGCGGGCGCTGCGCTTGCGCGCGGGCCGCTTTGAGCTTGGCGTCTACCACTGAGCCGGCGCATCCGTGCTTACTCGCGTCGGTGTTTAGCTATGTGCTTCCTCACTGCCTGTGATGTTGTCATTTAACCTTGTATGTCAGTCCTGCCTATCCTGGCTTCGTTTTCAACTTCCTGCCAGTGGAAACGACAAATGTTTATTCCTCCTGTTATGCCTTCCGTGACTTCCGGCACTTGGGGGGTGGCGAGGGGTTCGGGTGTCTTAAGTGGATGTGCGAATTAATGAGCTAGTGGATTTGGCTTACTCCCGGGCCTATTAAATTCTACTGGGCTTAACCTACAATTCTTTCTTCAATTGTTTTGTTGCTTATTTATTGAGATAGGGTCTTCCTGTTGCCCAGGCTAGTCTTGACAACTCCTGGGTTTAAGAGATCCTCCCACCTCAGCCTCCTGAAGAGCCGAGACTGTAGGCAAGCACCACTATACCTGGCTGCCTCTACAACTTTTATGGCCTTGAATTCACTTTGTAGCCCAGGCTGGTCTCGAACTCACAGATTCTCCTGCCTCAGCCTCCTGAGTGCTGGGATTACTGGTGTACACCACCATGCCCAGCTCTGTGTGTTGTTTAAGTTTAGTTCATTCGGTCACCCGTCGGTTTTAATGGGAGTAACCCGTAAGTGAACTGGGTATTCGATGGGTATTCGAATTTAAGGTACGCACCGCAGCTCCTCTTAGGCCCTCTGCAACCCCACCCCTGGTTAACTACTTTTTGGTTTTGGTTTTTTTTTTTTTTTTTTCCGGTATCGGGAGTTGAACTCACGACCTTGCGCTTGCCAGGCAGGTGCTGTGCCGCTGAGCTAAATCTCCAGCCCCCCTGGTTAGCTACTTGATAGACACTAGATCGTGTCCCAACTCCTATCCTTTTAGTTTGACTGTCTCACTGAGTTGCCATACCCGAGGAGCTGGGATTATAGGTGTGCACCGCCGCACCTGGGAAAATGCATCTCTCAGTGGGGCGGTGTGGGCCAGTTTATACTTCACTGACCTTTGGCAGTTCCAGGACACGCACCCAATCAGGCTCAGAGTTGGCAAGAGATTCGTTTTAGGAAGGGCCACACTTGCCTCTGGAAACTGATGCCCTTAAAGCTGCCCACTGCCCCTCGGTAAGTCTGATGTACCCCAGGGGTGCGCAGACCATATGCCGTTAGAGAAATACCTGGCTTGTCTTCCCATTCTTCAGTACAGGAGTCCCACAAAGGCAGGGACGAGGCGCTGGTGTCCCTGCACTCTGGCAGATGCAGGTCCAGTCCTCCCCCCCGCGGCCCCTTTGCCTGGCCCTTGGGCAGGGCAGGAGTCAGATTACTTCCGGATCTCTGTAGATTTAGGGCTGCAAAGAAGGGATCTGAATATTCAAAACCTAATCGTTGTAAAGAAGCTGCTTAGGGGCTGGGGATACAGCTCCGCGGCAGGTCATGAGTTCAATCCCTGGGACCCCCAAAAAAAAAAAAAAAAAAAAGCTGCTTAGATTCAAGATTGAGAAAACATTTTTTATTCTTTCCATTTTGCTGAAGTACGTGGTCTACGGGTGGGCCCCAGCTGTAGGCCACCAGGTGGCGGCGGGCAGCACAGTGCTGCTGGCCCTGTCCAGCGTCCCAGGTCCCAGCGACAGGGTGGAGGTGGAGGCAGGGGCAGGGAGAGGAGTGGGTGAGGTAGGAGTGTGCTTTGGTGTCAGAGAAAAAAGGAAGGGGAATGTGCAGCCTGAACGTGGGTCCCTAGCTACTGAGGACAAGTTCGAGCTCAGAATAAAACTGAGGGTGTGCAGACAAAAAAGTCAGACAAAAGTGGAGACTTTAAAAGGAAGCAGAGGGGTAGACATGGGCTTGGGTGCTCTCTGCAGGGGACCCCGTTATCTGTATTCTTCCCGGGGTGGGTCAAGGTCGGGCTCCTCACGGGGGTTGTGGTCCACCTCGGGGGCGGGTGGCCAGGGGTTTTCTGGCGGCTGGGGTCCCGCCGGCCAAGGGTCATCAGGCCGGGGAGGCTGGGGGGGATCGGTGCTAGGGGGCTCAGGGGGCCACGCTCCACTGTCGGGCAGGTCTCCCCAGGGATGGCTGGGACCTGGGGGTGGAGGGTCCTCGAAGATCGGGGGTACCCCTGGCCAGGGGTCGCCAGGGATCGGAGGGCCGAGAGGCAGTGGTGGGGGGCCCTCCTCTTCTCTGGCCTCTGTGGATGGGGGAGAGGGGCGGTCCTCACTGCCTGAGATGCCTGTCGAGGAGGAGCAACCGGAAGAGGTGGTGAGGGACCGACCTCCCCACACCCCAGCTGCAGGACCAGCTACAGCCTCTCTTCGGGGACACAGCCTGAGCTGAGCCCACGGACGGCAAAGCGGCTCTCAGGGCATCTCCAGATGTCTCCCCAACACCGAAGCAGTCTTGTTTTGTCTTTGTGGTTCTGGGAATCTAACTCAGGACCTTGTGCTTGCCAGGCAGGCACTGCACGGCTGAGCTACATCCCCAGCCCCACTGATGCAGTCTTAAAGCGAAGCAATACCAGGCTGCTCTGAACCATGGTTTTTATGTGCCTGGATCGCCCTCTGTCGATAAACTCCACCCATCCCGACAGGGACGTCCCCGGCCTGGGCCTGGACTGGTCTGCACCCGAAGTGAGCTACAGACCGCACCTGTCCCTATGTCCCTAGCACAGCCCCTGCTCCAGTGAACACTTGTCCCCTCTGGGCTCCGCGGTCGCCCCATGGCTTCACTCAAACCAGCAAAATCTTTGGTAAACTGTACCTGCCTGCACCCCCACAGGCCCCACTCTCTCCCTTCATGGGCGTGCCCAAGCCCCTGCACCCAGTGCAGCTACCCTGTGTACCCATTGCCTTTTTTTTTTTTTTTTTTTTTTTTTTGAGACAAGGTCTCGCTGTGCAGTTCCGGCTGGCCTTGAGCTCACTTTGTAGCCCAGGCTGGTCTCGAACTCGCACCGATCCTCCTGCCTCAGCCTCCCGAGTGCTGGGATTACAGGTGTGCGCCACCACGCCCGGCTCCCTGTGCCTTAATGGTCACCCTCACCAAGGGTGCGTCCCCTCAGCCACCCCCTCACCCTGATCCACTCCTGGTGTCTTCCGGGCTCACCTCCAGCAAACAGGCCAAGGACCAGGACCCCCACAAGCATCCAGTTGAGTTTCATGGCTGTCTGCTGGCCCCCAAAGACGGGGTGCTGAGTCTGGGTGCGTGGGATCCCCAAGAGCCTTTATAGGGCAGGAGGCCAGTCTATGGGGAGGGGCCGCCCAATGACAGGAAATCCCATTAGAACCCAACTGGTCAAACCCGTTTGAAGGCCAGGCCAGCATGTAGCTATGGTGGCGTCGCTTATTTGAGGCCCCTAGCCCAGCACCCAGCTGCTGGCTCTCCCCATCAGTGACCTGGCCCTGGGCCACCCCACCTTTGTCTTTACCCCCCCCTCCACACCCTGCAGCGACAGACACCCACCTGTCATCTCCAGGCTCACAGGGCCCCACCTTTCCTCCTTGGCAGCTATCCGAGGCCAAAGAATGGGAGCAAATCTGACCCCCAGGTGGCGCGGCGTGGGGAAGCGCCCTAATTACAGGGCCTGGGGCAGGACGCGGGTGACAGCTGCAGCGCCCCCCCCATCCGTCTCAGGGGGCTTCCTTCCCCAGGCCCAGCCACACTGCTGTCCGGCGCAGCCTTCCTGCGGCATGCGGGGCTGCCCCAAGCAGTAACATCGAGGCATTCCACCCGGCACCGCCCTCCCGCCCTCCCGCGGTGACAGGGGCCAAGGACGGAGGAAGAGGACATCCTGGGGCCTCCCGCCCGGAGCTGGTTACATCAGGCCCCTCGGAGGCGCCAGCAGAGCTGCCCTCACCCAGCCTCTTCCTCCTGGCTCAGGGCCCCCTGCCCTGCCCCCCAGGGCCTCAGCGCGCTCCCCATGCCCCTCCCCTCCCCTTCCAGGTGTCAGCTCAGCCTCCAACGCCCTCCTGGACTCAGCAGTGTCCACAGTGCAACTCGATCCTCCCCAAGTTGCTCCCAAATGGCCGCCCTCACAGCAAGAGCCACGGCCCCACCGCCAAGCCCTGTTGTGCCCACTCCAGCCTCCAGCCTTGTCCAGCCCCCCAGCTCCCAGCCCATCTCCCTTCCTGCGTTCCCACCCACACGGCCAAAGAGCTCCTAAAAATGCAAATCCAGCCCAGTCATGGCCAAATCCCAGCAGCCTGCATTCCCACTACTTGGGAAGATGAAGCAGGGTAGTTCCAGCTTGGCAAGCCTAGGGCACACATGCCACAGCAGGTTGTCTGAAAGCTCTAAAAGGTTCTCTGTCACTGGCCTAGACATTACAGCAAGACACTTTGCCTTAAGAAAAAGGAAAAAACAGGCCAGACATGGTGGCACACACCTGTATCCCAGCACTCAGGAGCCTGAGGCAGGAGGATCTCTGTGAGTTCAAGGGCAGCCTGGACTACACAGGGAGACCTTGTCTCAAAAGAAATCAATAAGCTAAATCACATCACCATGGTTCAAAAAAATACTCCAAGGGCTTTCTGCTGACGCAGAGTAAAACCCAAACTCACCAACACCGGCTTTTCTCCCTGCAGCCGGCACCCTGTCCCACCCGGCTTGGGTCTCAGGACAAGGCCACTTGTCCCCTCCCCAGCGCTGCCCCTTGCAGGGTCCCTGTCCTCTCTGTACCTCACTTCTCCTGCTAGCATTTACTGGATATGTTCGTTTGTCAAGGTTTTTTGTTTTGAGACAGGTTCTAATTATGTAGTCCAGGCTGGCCTCAAATTTATGGCAATCGTCATGCCTTAGCTTCCCACATGCTGAAATTCCAGGCCTGTGCCACCAGGCCCAGCTGTTCTGAGGCTCTTGTCTCTGTGCTCTCCTGGCAAGGACACCACTGTAGGCCTCAGAGGGATGGCAGAGACAGTGCCAGCAGTCTTGTTGAATGAATGTGTCCCCTCCCCTCCCTTGGCACGAATCATCTTCCAGGGAAATTGAGTTATTTATTCCTTTATTTGGTCCTGGACACTGAACTGAAGGGCTTCGCACTAAGCTACATCCTGGCCTTTTTTTTTTTT
>NW_004955583.1:978825-1009778 GCF_000276665.1 Chinchilla lanigera
TTCTTTGAAAATAATAGCCTTGTCTGGCCTCAATCTTCCTGTCTCAGCCTCTTGGAGTGCTGGGATTATAGGTATAGACCAGCACCCTGGTTAAAAACTTTTTTTTTTTTTTTGGTTTTTCTCTGGTACTGGGAACCGAACTCATGACCTTGCGCTTGCCAGGCAGGCGCTTTTGCCGCTGAGCTAAATCCCCAGCCCCTGGTTAAAAACTTTTAAAGCAAAAGGTGAGAATAAAGAAAAGTGAGTGCTTCTGCAAACACCTCCCAGGGTCTAGGGGAAGGGCTCTGCAGGGAACACTTCTCACGCGGCCCAGTAGCTCTGTGGGGGTCTCTTTATTGTGCACAATTCAGACCTGGTGGGACCTGGCCTCGGATGATGTTGGGGAGGGGGCGGGCTGGCCACCCCAGCTCTCCCGTGCCTCCTCTGGGGACCCAGCCTGCAGGCCCCGTCCCCGCCCGCTCCGAGCTGCTCAGCTGTGGACAGCGCTGCTGTCCCCTTGGCAAGCAGCGTCTTCTTCAGCAATGGCCTCGCTGAGGCCCTGCAGGTCGTCCAGCAGTGCAGAGAGGGACCCTGGAGAGCAGACACCGAGGACGGCACCGGAGGGCGGCCCTGCAGCGACCCTGCCTGCAAGGGGTGAGAGAGCGGGCTGGGAGGGTCCTGGAGGGCTCCCCAGGGCACGCATGTGCAGGAGCTTCCGAGGCTCCCAAGAGTAGCCCATCACCTCTTCCAGACTTCCTGGTGGGCAGAGCAGCTGCCGGGGGCCCTGGAGGTCTGGAGCTCGACTCCACAGGTTTCCCCTCGTCCACCAGGGAGGGGAGAACGGCCAACAGTCGCTGCTGCTTGTAATGGGAGAGGAGACCCTCCTGCTGCAAGGTGGCCTGGGAAGGAGAGGGTCAAACGCCACCGAGCCCTGCAGAGCCCCCCACCTTTCCACACTTCACTCATCAACCAGCACCTCAGGCCTCAGGCCTCAGGCCCAGGCCGCCGCTGTCCCTACCAGCATGAGGTTCTTGTCCCGCTCCAGCTCCTGCAAGCGCCGGCTCAGCCGCTGCCCCTCCTCCTTCCGGGCCTCATCCTGCAGGCGCCTGAGCTCCTGGTTCCGCTCCTTCTCCCGGGCCGCTGTGCGCTGCATCTGGCGCAGGGAGACCACTGTGGAGAGCCCGGCACACACGGTGGGGTCAGCCGGGAAGCTGCTCTGCTCCGAGATCTGTGTCTCCCCTGTACAGTGCAGGTGTGAGCGTATGTGACCCCAAAGCACCTTCCCCACCCTGATCTCCGGAGAGCTTCTTAGGGGGCTGAACAGGAGCCTCGGGTTAGACCTTAGTGCTCTCGTTCCTGAAGTGCGCTCATGGTATCGCGGTTACCTACAATTTCCTACTTGCAGAAGACAGAGTGCAAAGTCGGTCTGCAACCTGAGTGATTCAGGAAATGTGTACGTAAATGTGTGTGCAGATCCGAGCGAGGGCTGGCGCGGTGGAGGCGGACTGCCCTCCCTGGTCAGTAATGGTAACGAGTACTGATCACCTGGCCGCTGACCCGCTGCCTGGCTGGCTGGGGGCAGCTGCTGGGGTTTCGGGGAGGGCACGGAGCCCTGAGCCAGTCGTGTGCTGTGTCCTGCCCTGGTGCCGGCCACACAGCGTGCCCTCCAGGTGACAGCTCACTGCCTGTCCTGCACCCTCCAAGGGCCCTGGCCCGGCTCCTCTCACCCGCCTTGGCCTGCTCCCTCCGAGCCTCGTTCAGTCTCCGCTCCGCATCCGAGAGCTGCTCCCGCAGCCGAGTCTCCACCTCAGCCACCTTCTCCTGCAGCGCTGGGGTGCAGCAGAGTCAGGGACATCAGGAGGAGCCACCTCACTCACTGGGGGGACGCCCACCACCCTGCCGGCCCTGCACCTCTTGCATAGGCCTCCTGCTGCTGGGACAGCTCCTGCCGGAGACTGGCGGCCTCCTCCGTGCTCTCCTGCTGGCCCTGGCGAGCTGCCTCCAGCTGCAGCCCCACGCTGGCCAGGGACTCCTGGGTGCGCTGCAGCTCCTGCTCCAGCTGCTGGGCCAGCTTGCTCAGCTGCTGCCGCTCCTCCTCCCCTGGGCGGAAGAGGGGTGCTCCCTCAGGCCTCTCCCCAAAGCGCCCCTCCTCCACCGCCTCTGCCGGGCCTACCTTGTTCCCGCGCCCGGCCCACCTCCTGCTGGATGAGGCGGGCACTCAGCTGCAGCTCCGCACCCAGGCGGTTCCGCTCTTCCCGCAACTGCTGCAGCTCAAGGCTCTCGCTGGTGTTGGCGGGGGGTGTGGGCGCAGGGCAGCTGGACAGCAAGAGAATCAGGCATTGGAGTCACCCAGCTGCCTGACCCCCAACACCCAACACCCCAAAGCTCCGCCTCCCACACCACCCCTCCGCCTCCCAGTGCCCCAGCTTCACCTCTCCAGGCGCAGCTGAGCCAGGGCCAGTTTCCGAGCCATCAGGCCTGGGCGGGAAAAGGCAAAACAGCTGGGTTTGCAGGGGACGAGGCAGGAGACGGGAGCGGAGCAGAAAGACGCAGGGACCGGTGAAGCAGGCGAGGGTAGGGGACAAGAGGGCTGGGCCACAGCTGGAGGGGGTGGGCGGGACACTGTTCCCACGCTGTACCCACCCTGAACGGTGTGCACTTTTCGGGCAGCGTAGCTGAGTCGGTTGCTGAGGCCGGGAAGCCGGGCTACAGCCTGTTCCAGCTTCGTCATGGTGCTCTGGAAGCCCATCTGGCACCTGGAGAGGACGCAGGACACTGACCCTCTACCCTCGGCTCATGCTCAAAGGGCCTGGGGGGGCTCGGATGGACCCACGGGTGGTGGGGACAGGAAGTGAGGACAGGAAGCAGAAGCCACGGGGTGGGACAGGACTTCAGTTCCAACAGCTCTGCCGGGTGCAGGAGCTGGCATGCCAAGTGTGTCCAAGCTCCTTAGCAGATAATAAAGAAAAAGGAGAAAAAAGATGAGAACCTGAGAGCTCAACGCCTTCAGTCAGTATCAAGCAGACACGATGCGTTTAGCCAGGTGTGGCGGCTACGCCTGTAATCTCAGCACTCCGGAAGGCTGACGCAGGAGGAACTATTGCTCTGGTATCTCGGTGTCTCCCCAAAGCCTCCCATGCTCAGAGGCAGCCCTGGCTGTGTGCCACACCTGGCTGACAGGCAGCTTCCCAAGCAACCGCTAAGCTCACTTCTCACCACCTGATTCTGACACCATCGGGCATCACAGAGCGAGGGGCCTCTGGGAGGAGCACATCCCGACACCAGGCGGGCAGCGCCCCTGCTGCATCAGCCAGCGGGGCCACGGGCTCAGCAGAACAGTGAAGCAGACCCCTGGGGAGAGGCCAGGGTGTAGGCAGGGCTGGGCCAAAACCGCCTCAGGAGTTCACGACTCCGGGGCAGGGGCACAGAACAAGTGGGAACAGAGCTGACCACAGTGAAAAGCACCTTGGCTCCTCCGGCACGGTGACTGCTGGAGCCCTTGTCTGAGAGAAGTCTCCCGGCTGCCCAGAGCCACGAACAAGCCTGGCAATGACTGCTTTCCATCGCTTAAGCCTGGAGCAGTGCTCAGTAACAACTCATTAGCAAAACCACTCCCGTGAGCTCCTGGCCGGGCCAATCTGCCTTCTCCTAGCAGGGTGAACCTTAGAGCTTTCAAGGGTAGCACAGCCGGTGGTGGCACATGCGCCACAGGGTCCCCGTCCCCACACAGGGTCCCCACCAGGGAGGTGCAGGTAGGAGACACAGGCCACGCACTGTGTATGGGAAAGCGTCCCTCAGAACTCATCTAATTCTGAGTAAGTTGAAAATTTGTATCTTCCTTGCGGGGAGCTGCTTACTGGGGACTGGACCCAGGGCCTCAGGTATGCAAGGCAAGCATTCCACCACCAAATCATACTTTGTTGTTTTTTTTTTTTTTGTACTAGGAATCGAACTCAGGACCTTGCACTTGCCAGGCAAGTGATTATGCTGTTGAGCTATATCCCCGGCCCCTTGTTTTTTGTGTCAAGGTCTTGCTATGTTGCCCAGGCTGGCCTTGAACTCCTGGTGATCCTCCTGCCTCAGCCTCCAAAGTACTGAGATTATAGGCATGTGCCACCAATTTTCCTTGGCTAAATTTTTTGGTTTTTTGCTTTTTTGAGATAGTTCTTATGTAATTCAGTTTAGCTTTGAACTGACAGCGATCTTCCTGCCTCAGCATCCCAAGTGGTGGGATTACAGGTGTGTACCACCACATCCAACTAATGTTTTTTTTTCCAGTACCAGGAATCGAACTCACAACCTTGCGCTTGCCAGGCACGTGCTGTGCTGCTGAGCTAAATCCCCAGCCCCTCCAGGTAAGTTTTTAGAATATTTTCAAAACGAATGAGCGCCTAAGGCACAAATCCAAGAAAGCAGTATGGTAAGCAAGGATACAGCCTGCATCATAATTTTATAAAACCCAAAACTGTTATCTGCTTCACTGTTCAAAGCCAGCCTCTGTGCTAAAGGCGGCATGTGGACTGCCAGCTCAGGCACCGGTCTGCCGGGACAGAAGTGGCTACTGGTACAAAGCAGCTTTTGTTTTTCCTTGGCGGTCTTGCTGCTAAAGACTGCAGAAACTGTCAGGAATGAACGACCACGAAGTTGGTGTGAGACACAGGCTTGTGACTGACTCAGGACCACGGCGCACACTTAGCTGTCAATCCAGCAAGCAAGGGTCGCTTTAAACACACAGACTAACATTTTTTTCCCAAACAGCACACACCTATAAGATGGTAAAGAGAAAGAACAGCATGGTAACACATGCCTGTAATCCTAGCCACACTCAGGAGGCTGAGGCAGGAGGGTTTCTGTGTCTGAGACTTTGTCTCAAAACAAATAAACTAGAAAAAAAAAAATGTAAGAGAAAGACAGGAAAGGAGGGAGGAAGGAGACAGTGTGCCCACACCCCCAACCCTGAAGGCAGCTGAAGGTGGGAACCTGCTCCGCGGCCCGCTTAGCTCAGGGCAGCCCTGGACGGAGCTGCAGGGGAAGAGCAGAGCCTCGAGCCAGCGCGGTGCAAAGGGAGCGCCTGGGGAAACCACATGCAGAAGCCGTGGGAGGGCAGCAGACATCCAGCCAGGCCCCCGCGGCTGCCAGCTTCTGCACCCCTACTGCCTGAGGCTGTCTGACCCCAGGCACCCCAGAAACTGGACAAGGAACCAGGGAAACAATCCCCACTACCCTGGATACCTGCTGACGGTCCCAGCCACCAGCTTTAGCTGCTCCTCCACCACCGCTGTCTGCTGCTGCTGCCGCCGCTGGGCCTCCTGAGCCCGACCCAGCTCCGTCTGCAGGGCCTGGGGAGGTCCAGGTGAAGGCAAGGGTCCTCCTCTCGGAGTGAGGCCTGCAGACCCAGCCCGGGCTGCCCCCCATCACCAACCTTGACGCCCACGCGCTCCACCTCCACCTCCACGGCTCGGTCCTGCAGGGAGCGCTGCAGGATGGCCTGCTCCTGGCTCTGGACTGTCACTTGTTCCTGGAGCTCAGCCACCTGGTGCGGGACAGGGTGCTGGGCATGGCAGACCCTGAAGACCACCCCCACCAGCAGATGCATGGCCTGTCAGAGGCTTCTGGG
This sequence comes from Chinchilla lanigera, assembly GCF_000276665.1. NCBI lineage: Eukaryota > Metazoa > Chordata > Mammalia > Rodentia > Chinchillidae > Chinchilla > Chinchilla lanigera. The sequence goes on from NW_004955583.1 coordinate 984,422, forward strand.
GGCCTCTGAGACCTTTCTTTACGGCACTGAGCCCTGCTCACTATTACCTGTTCATTGTTCCCCGAGTCTCCTTTCTAGAAGGCAAGCTCCACGAGGGCTCACACAGGTACTTGTCCCCAAAGCGGCGTACAGGCCCTCGGCCTCAGCTTGGCCAGCCTTCTCAGCCCGGGCCAGGGCCTCATTCAGTAATTTTTTAATTTTTAATTTTTTAATTTTTGCTTTTGCATTGAGCTACAACGCCAGCTTTTTTTTTTTTTTTTTCCCCACTTTTTGAGACAGGGTCTTGCTAAATTGCTCAGGTTGGGCTGGAACTTGTGATCCTCCTGCCTCTGCCTCCCAGAGTGCTGGGATTACAGGCATGCACCACCATGCCTGGCTTCGTACTGAACGAATGCCACCCTTGTGCGAGGAGTCTGGGCAAGAACGCAGGAGGGGCAGGGCCACCGACCTGTCCTCTCAGCGCCTTCACCAGGTCTCCATGCTCCAGCTCCTGGGACTTGAGCTGCACCAGGAGGGCAAACACCTTCTCCCGCCAGCGGCTCAGCAGGGACTGGTGCTTCGCAACAAACTCGGGCTCCAGGGACCCTGGAGGTGAGGCCTGTGGGCAGGAGGAAGTGCGCGCTCTCACGGAGAGGAACAGACGCCACCCCTTGCTTCTCTCTGTCCTGCTTGAGTGGCAGAAGCCACAGCAAGAGCTGGCAGTTCCAGGAGGGAAGCCTGGGCAGGTCTTGGCACACACCCGGGTCCTCCGCGCATGCGCTACCCAGGGTTCCTACCTTCCTGGTCAGCTCCTCCTCCTGCAGGGCGAGCACGTGCACCAGGCTCTGCACGCGCACCTGCAGCAGCTCGGCAGTGGCGCGAAGGCTGGCTCGGTCTTCCTGCAGGTGCTGTGGGAAGCGGGTGCGAGTCTCAGGCTCAGTGCCCGCACAGGCCTGCAACAGCACCGCCTTCCCCTCTGCCTGCCCAGACGCCCCATGGCCCGCTGCGGCGCACCCCGCCTCTCCCCCACCTGCACAGCGTCCAGAAGCTCCTGCCGCTCGGGTTCCCAGGCCTGGCCGCGGCCCTCAGGCGGGACTTGTTCCCCCACGTACTTCCGAAGACTCTCAACCAGGGCCCCCTGAGCCTCCAAGTCTTCCTGGGTCTTACTAGGGTAGAGGCAGAAACAGAGCAGCCATTAGCGGTGCACCCTGGAGACCCCCCTGCCAACCCCCGGAGCCCCTCCCTGCACCCCATTTACCTCAGCTGCTGCCGCAACAGCTCTGCCTCATTCTGAGCTGTGGCCAGCTCCTTGGCTTCCCCTGCCCTCCTGGCTTCCAGGCCACTCAGAGACTTCTCCAAGCCCTTGGCCTTGCTGGTCAAACTGGCCAGAGCCTCCTGGTGGGCCTGTGCCAGGGAGGACAGCTGTGGGGAGAGGGGAGAGCTCAGCAGGGCCCAGCTTGCTGGACATCCGGGCCTTCCTAACCTCCCCTGCTTTGACCTTGACCTTCTACTCCCACTTCTGTGGCCTTGGAGAACGACCCACACCTAGTCCGCCAGCTCCTTCCCTGCGTGCAGACTCAGGCAATCTGGTCACTGAGGCCCCCGCTGCTGTCCCAGGGCTGGCAAAGAGCGGCACTGAGCTTCCCGCCTGAGCAACCCCCTCCCCAGCCCTCTGGGGCCCAGGCCCACCTTCCTCACGCCCCTACGAGGCTCCTTCACCAAAACCTCAAGGCTCCACAGGGCTCCTGGGGGCCTCTGGGACACCGCTCTCTGCTGGAGCTGCTGCCCGGACCGTCAGGAATCTGAACCCCTCCCGCCCGAGTTCACCTGCTCTTGGTGCAGCCTCTGCACCTCCTCCAGCTCCCGCTGGCTGCCCTCTTCCAGCTTTTTCCGGACGGCCTCGGCCCCGGCCAAAGCGGTGCGCAGGCCCTCGGCCTCAGCTTGGCCGGCCCTCTCAGCCCGGGCCAGGGCCTCCAGCTCTGTGGCCTGGGCCTCCAGCCTCATCTTCTGCTGCAGCGAGGTCTCCCGCAGGCCACGCACCTCCTCCTCCAGCCGCCGCAGCTCCTGCAGCTGCCTGGAGATGAGCTCCGCCTGCTGGCTCAGGGCCTGCGACCCCGCCAGCTCCAGGGACCTTCAAAGACAGATGGCAGGAGGGAGCCGTGTCTGGTGCTGAGAGGAGCAGCAGCCCTCTGCTCACACTCAGGGAGGGGCGGGTGAAGGGAGGAAGCAGATCTCTGCATTCAAGGTGCTACTGTCGGGGCTTGCAGGACCTAACAGCTTGGGAATCGTGTGCGGATCTCTGGAGAGAGCGACACACAGGCAGGGTATGAACAGCCAGTGTGCGCATGGTGGGCGCACCGCCCTGTGTGCAGAGGTTGGAAGATCATGCAGAGACTTCTCAGTCCAGACTGCTGGGGAGGTGCGGGAAGCTCGGGGTGCGGAGGGCCTGAGTTTCCAGGGCTGCTACGGGGAGGCTGGGTGCTAGGAACTGCCGTTACTGACGGCACAGTCCTGAGCCCTGGAGACCACTCCGCAGGTGTAACACCGCTCCTGAGAAGGCTCTGTCACGGAGAAGGAGAACCACATGGGTTATTTCTGGCTTTTAAGTAAAGGGCATCCGTAGGCCAAGAACAGTAAGTGACTTGTCAAAGACCCCAAACTTGAAACAGAACCTCTGCCTCCTGACACCAGTCTAGTCCTCCCCACTTGATCCCATTCCTTCCTGCTCGGGGTAATCCCACTTCAGTGACACTCCAGTACACTTGGGAGGAGACACAGGTGAAGCAGCAAGAATGAGAATTTCCCTCACATTCACGGACAGCAGGGTATGCGTTCTCCGTAACGGCTTCCTCAGCCCCTCAGTTAGGATGAACCATGCACAATGCCAGGCCTCTCTGCCCTTCATCTGGCTCTGGTTTTGTTTTTTTTTCTGGGTACCGGGAATCGAACTGAGGACCATACACTTGCCAGGCAGGCGCTTGTGCCACTAAGCTATATCCCCAGCTCTTCATCTGGCTCTGGACTGTGCTTTAGGAGTAGCTGCTGATTAACTTCTCTCTTCTCTTTGAAATCTGAATTGTTTATTGATTGATTTTTGGGTGTTTTTTTTGGCGGGGGGACAGGGTCTCGCTATGTAAGTCAAGCTGGCCTTGAACTCATTATGTAGCCCAAAGCTGGGCTCAAATTCATGGTGATTCTCCTGCCTCAGCCTGCCGAGTACGAGGATTACAGGTGTGCACCACCACGCCCAGATAAATGCTTTCTTTTTTGGGGGGTAACGTTTTATTAATGAAGAACTTAAGTCAGATGTCTCCTACTCATTTTTGTTATTCCCATCTCGTGTGTCTAACACATGATCTTATTATTTATGCACTGTTGTAACTGCCTACATACAAATGCACAGGCAATGGACCCAAGGGCCAGAAGAAGGCAAGGAACCCATCTCGGTGAAGAAAGTCACTAGCAAGCAACTCTCAGGAAACGTGGCATGGCTGGGAAGATAGCTCAGTGGCACAAGCACCTGCTTGGCAAGCGCAAGGTCCTGAGTTTGATTCCCAGCACCAAAAAAAAAAAAGAAAGAAAGAAAGAAAGAAAAGAAAAAAAGGAAATGGTGGCAGTGGGTTCCTACCTGCCTCTCCGGCCTGGCCCATGCCAATCCCCGCAAACATCCCGTTCCCATGCGGTCACCCGAGGCCTCTGGTGCCTCTGTGAGACATCCTGATGGTCCAGGGGCGGGAGGAGGGTAACATCTGAGATCCAGGTTGGAGCCACTCTTGGCTGAGTGGGAAGGGGCCGAGCTTGGAAGTGGGAGGGGGGGACCAGCCCAGCGAAACCTGGAGAATCACAAGAGCAGGAAGTTAGTTCTGCAGGGAGAGGCCTCCCGGTCTCCTCGCGGTCCCCTGGCGCCCCGCTGACCTGAAGGTGGCAGCATGTCCGCGCCTCTGAAAGCTCTAGATTCTGTCTCCGGCCATCTAAGGTCCCCTGAGCAAGTGGACATACAGGGACACTCCGATTCAATTTCCAGGACACCTTCCATAGAGAACGCCTCCGCAACAGTCAGAATCCTTCATGACAGCCAGCTCCCCCGACTCTGAGCAGGTCCCTGCCTGAAAGCGGCAGGCGATGCCCAGGACCACCCGCTGGCTTGCTCTGGCCTGCCTGACACCCAAGCGTACCACGGATAAAGTTTACTGAGACGGCAGCTCGGGGGAGGTCCAGGCTCTACCCTACTTTCGGGATTCGGAGCAGCGCCTTCGCCCCGCTCGCGGCTCGCGGATGCCGGCTCTGCGGGGCGAAGGGGACGGCGGAGGTCCCCGCGCAGGGGCCCCGCGCCCCACCTCCAGGGCTCTCTCCACGGCTCTGCACTGCCCAGCCGAAGCCCGGCCACGGCGCGGGGCCCCTCCCGATCAGCGCTGGACGCCTCCCCTCCACCCAGGGACCCCGGCAGCGGAGCCCGGGGCCGGAAACGCCAGCCCCCGACATCTCCCTAGCCCCTCGGCCCCTCTCCAGCGGCCCCGCGCGCAGCGCAGGGACCCCACCCTGGGACTCGGCCCGCCTCTCCTACACCCCAATCGGCTCCTCTCCGGAAGGAAGCACGCTGGCCCTCACTCGCAGCCCACCCCAGCTAGGAGCGCGCCCCGCTCCCCCTCCTCCCCGACGCCCCGAGTCTTCGCCTTTCCCAACCTCCAGCTCTAAGGCTACTCTGACCACCTCATCGCTTCCGCCCCGGCCGCTCCTTCCCCACAGCCCCTCCCCGCCCACAACCGACGCTTCTCACCCAGCTCTAGCGCCCCCTCGGCCCTGTGGCCACACCCCCTGCACCCCGCTCCCGGCCCCGCCCCCCAACCGCGCCTGCGCCTGCGCGAGGCGGCCGGGTTGGCGGGCCCCTGGAGAAGTTCTATTTTGCCCTGAAAGGATGGGAGGGGGAGTGTACGCAGGCGCAGTGGCGGCCAAGGCGGGCCCAATTAACGCGTCCAGCGTCTCCGCGCTCTGACGACTCCTCCCCACTGCTGGAACCCGGGAAAACCTGTGAGCCAATCACAAAAGGCGAAAGGCGGGCGCTGGGAGAGGAACCCACTCAGATCGTCGCCCAATAGAGTGGAGGAGGGTGAACGAGGAGGCCAATCGGAAACGGCACGGGGCGGGCTCATTGGACCCGGGAATTCCGAAGGAGGGGTCGTTGCTGCCCGCGCGCGGTGGCCGCGCCCCTCCCTGCCGCGGCTTCCTGGCTGTCAAACTCCGGAGTGCGCCCGCGCCGGCCGACCCCGAAGGGCCGCCCTGGACCGAAGACCATAGACCGCACGGCAGAGGTAGATCTGAAACTGGGCTGAGGCCAGGGGAAAAGGCCGGGTTTGCCTTGCAGGGTCCCGAGGAGCTCCTGCTGTTTCTATTCCCTAGAGAAGCGGAAAGCAGGGCGTTAAGCTGGCTTTATTGGCCTTTTAGGGCCCGTTCGCACTGCGCCCTGGGGATGACAGTGGGTCCCCGCCTCAGGTCTCCAGACGTGCGGGAGGAGAAGCGGGTTTGACGGCGGGCCGTCCCCGCCTCCCGCGCACACTGCCCCGAGCGGCCTAACGTGTCCTTGTTTTGCACAGATTGGATGCTTGGGGCCGAGGACCCAGCTCGGCCGAGGCGCCGCAGGACGCGCCCCTGTTGCTGCACTGCACCTAGACCTTCTCAGATTTTTAAGATCGCCAGTCTGCTGAAAAGCCAGTTTTGCATCGAATTTGCCCTGCTTGGCTGTGTGCTCGAAGCCGAAATTACACCCGGCGCACCCCGCCTTCAGCGGACTGACTTGGGCGAGCGAAGCCTGCCCAGGCTCGGCCCGGGATGAACCCCTAAGTGGAAGAGGTGCTGCGGGGGAGGCGCTGCCCATGCTGCCCTGCTTCCAGCTGCTGCGAATAGGGGGCGGCAGGGGCGGGGATCTCTACACCTTCCACCCGCCCACCGGGGCTGGCTGCACCTACCGCTTGGGCCGCAGGGCGGACCTGTGCGATGTGGCCCTGCGGCCCCAGCAGGAGCCTGGCCTCATCTCTGGGGTCCACGCCGAGCTGCATGCTGAGCGCCGGGGTGATGACTGGAGGGTCAGCCTGGAGGACCACAGCAGCCAAGGTGAGCACCAAGCAGGGCCTCCTGACCCGGGGTTGTCCCGGATAAGAATCAGGGCGTCCCCCAGAACCCGGCCACCTGCCTCCCAGTCTGCCAGGTCGGGCAGCGGTGGTCCAGCCCTGTCTGGCCTTCAGAAACGTGCACTGTCAGCTGTCGGAGGGCTGACCCTTGTTCCGGCTACTTAGCTCACAAAGGGCCGGGGAGGTCGATCCGGGGCCCAGGACATCCACAGGCAGGTGTCACAGTAGCAGTGATCTGGAGCCGGGCTTGGACTTGACTCAGTTTCCAGCCTTGCAGAGGCACCCCTTCCTGCCTTTGGGCGGTTACTGAGTGTATTTTAAGGATCTGGGCACGTCCTTCTCCCCACTTTAAGACTTCGCAGAGGCCTGCATTTATGGTTTTCTGCCACTAGAACCTGGCAAAACCTCAGGTCTTAATCTGCTCTTAGGTAAACACAGGCTTGGCAAGCTGTTCTGGGGGTGCTGCGAGCATTCGGAGCGTGGTGTGCCCGACGTTCACTTAGTGCTTCCGGCTCTGAGCTGGGCACCCAGTGCACGGGTGTCGGCGGCTCCCACACCCGCGATCGGCGGGCAAGGAGAGTGGGTTAGGCAGTGGAGCTGGGGAGTGGCAGAGCCAGACCCTGGGCCGTGCCCAGCCGACTTGTCCAGGTGGAGGCAGCCAAAGCAAGCATGAGAGCCGGGAGCCGGGAGCCGGGAGCCGGGTGCAGGGAAAGGGGCCACTCGGGAGAGCACAGAGGGATACATTTGCCTCCGGCCAACAAGGAGCTTGTTTGTGGCCCAGGGGTTCAGAGTGCTGGGAGAACTGGGTTGTCCTTCCCGTTGCCCTGGAAACCAAACAGTCAGATTGCTGCTGACTGGCCGCTTCTGTTCTTGTCATCTGTGTCGTGCCCCGCCGTCCACAGGGACTTTGGTCAATAATGTCCGGCTCCCGAGGGGCCACAGGCTGGAGCTGAGTGACGGTGACCTCCTGACCTTTGGCCCGGAAGAGCCCCCAGGTTCCAGCCCCTCGGAGTTCTACTTCATGTTCCAACAAGTCCGGGTCAAACCTCAGGACTTTGCTGCCATCACCACCCCGCGGTCAGGAGAAGCTGGGGCTGGGGCTGGTTTCCGGCCCATGCTGCCCTCCCAGGGGGCCCCACAGCGGCCCCTCAGCACGCTGTCCCCTGCCCCTAAGGCCACGCTGATCCTCAACTCCATCGGCAGCCTCAGCAAGCTCCGGCCCCAGCCCCTCACCTTCTCCCGGGGTGGGGGTGGGCCCCAGCGCCTGCCCGTTCCCACCCCACCCCGGGAAGGGGCCCCCACGCCCGGCCCACCCCCAAGAAACCGGAGGAAATCAGCTCACCGAGTGCTGGCAGAGCTGGATGACGAAAGCGAGGCTCCCCAGAGCCCCCCAGTGCTTCCAGAGCCCAGGAAGAAGCTCCGTGTGGAGAAGGCCCCACTGACACCCGGAGGGTAAGCAGAGCCGGCGCAGTCCCTCAGCCTCCTGTCAGCGTTTCACCACCTTTTGGTCCCTTTGCAGAGCCTCAGGCTGAGGTCCCTCTGCTTGAGAGGTACAGGTGGGGGGGGGACAGAAGCAGGCCATTGGAATGGCCAGACAGGAGTTAGCACTGATGTTTAAATATATATAGGGGCCGGCGTGGTGGCACACACCAGTAATCCCAGCACTCAGGAGGCTGAGACAGGCTGAGTTCGAGACTAGCCTAGGCTACAAAGTGAGCTCAAGGCCAGCCTGAACTGCATAGTGAGACCGTCTCATGGTGGCACACGCCTGTAATCCCAGCACTCAGGAGGCTGAGACAGGCTGAGTTCGAGACTAGCCTAGGCTACAAAGTGAGCTCAAGGCCAGCCTGAACTGCATAGTGAGACCGTCTCAAAAAGACAAAAAAGAAAAAATATCTATCTATCTAGATGTCTGTCTGTCTGTCTACTTATTTATCAGAGGCCAGTTAGTTGACATAGGCTTCTTTTTTTTTTTTTGCGGTACCGGGGATCGAACTCACAACCTTGCACTTGCCAGGTAGGCGCTTATCCCACTGAGCTATATCCCCAGCCTCTTGACATAGGGATAGTGGTTAAAAATGGAGTGTTAAAAAAAAAAAATCCTCGCCAGGTGTGGTGGTTTATAGTTCCAGCTATTTGGAAGGCTGAGGCAGGAAGATCCTAAGTTTGAGGCCAGCCTGTGTAAGTTAGTGAGACCCCTGTCTTTTTTTTTTTTTTTGAGACAGGGTCTCACTATGCAGTTCAGACTGGCCTCAAGCTCACTTAGTAGCCCACAGTGGTCACGATCTTGCCACGATTCCCCTGCCTCAGCCTCCTGAGTGCTAGGATTACACGCATGGGCCACCATGCCCGGCCCATGACCTCTGTCTTAAAAAAAAAAAAAAAAGAAAAAGTCTTTTGGGCTGGGTCTGGGGATGTAGCTCAGTGGTGGAGCACTTGCCTAGCATAAGGTCCTGGATTAGGTTCCCCAGCACAGCAAAAACCAAATACTTGCCCTGTGCAGGCTGGCAGACAAGGGGTTCCTACCCTTTTTTGGTAGAGCTGAGTGACGGTGAGATGGAACCCATAGCTTCACTCCTACTAGGCTAGTGCTGTACTTTGAATTACACCCCCAGCTCTAAGTTCCTACGCTTTAGGACTTTGAACTCATCCGTCTAGTGCTTAGGGATGAAGATTAGACAGGCAGGGGTGTTGTGCACCTGTAATCCCAGCACAGAAGGCCGACGGTGGAATTCAAGGTCAGCATGGCTCCATTAATAATCCTATCTCAAAAAAAAAAAAAAAGGAATTAATTTCCCAGGCTCAGAGGAATCTGTTCAAGGATCGCCTGGTGGTCATCCAGGGCCAAAATCTATGCTTCTGCAGGTTTTCAGGGATGCTGGTGTTTGTCACTTCCTTCAGAAATCGGCTGGGCTGTCCCCTGAAGCACCCAGTGGCACCCCAGGGGCTCCCCCTGCAGTTGGGAGCAGGAAGCTCTGTGCAGCCTGTCCCAAGAAGAGACAATAGCCTGGGTTCAGGGTGATGATTGTGACATCTGGTACCATGTGGCTTGTGCTGGCTGTGGCATCCAGGCTGCCAGGGAGGCCGACTTTTGATGCCCAAGGTGCCATGTTGGCATCCTGATCTGAGGCCCACCACCAAGGCACCAGAGGATGAAACCAGAACCTCCAGTCCACACTGGACACAGGGGTTGCAGCGGGACCCTAAGAATGCTTTCCTTCTTCCCTTCCCTCTGCAGGAGGGAATGATGCCAAGATGTTGCTATGGATACTGATTCAGAGCCTGGAGCAGGCCCTGGTGGCCGAGGGGACAGAAGCGAACTTCCTGCCAAAGAAAGAGCTGCCTCCAGAAGTTGCCAGGAGCTAGAATGTCACTGTTATGGGGTGCAAGGCCTCGTCGCCATGGACACCAGAGTATCTTGCAGCACTCAGCAATTGCAGAAGCCGTGCCTGGGGAGGAGTGCGAGCTCTTAATGCTGTCGAATGGTGCCACCTAAGGTGCTCTGGGAAACCCCGGCTCCCAGTGTCTCCCAAGGTCCTTATGCTGGCTAATCCTGCCCCCGACCAGGACCTCTGTGCCCTGGAGCTGGTTCCTGGCCTATGCTTCCCAGAGCTTTGCTTTTACTTCCAAATAAAGAACAAGCAGCTTTACCCACTCCGGGGTACTTGGGGCTGGGGATTTAGCTCAGCGGCACAGCGCCGGCCTGGCAAGCGTGACGTCATGAGTTCGATTCCTGGTACCAGAAAAAAAGACAAAAAAAAACATTCCCAGGTACTTGCTCTTCTCATGAGCTTTGCTTCCCAATTCTTGAGCAAGTAGAGGGGATGAGCAGAGAACTATGGGAACCTGCTCCCTGGAAAGGTGAGTAAAGGGAATGAGAAGAAAATGTGAAATGTGCCCGTGGGCCCAGGGCTCAGAAGCCTCTGGCAGGAGGATCGGGAGTGAAGGCCACCCTGCGGTGTACAGCGAGATCATGGCCAGCCTGAGCAACATGGGGACACCCTGTCTTTAAAAACCCAACATAAAATAAGGTATTTGGGACTTGATCAAGTTCATGGGGCGACAGCTTTTCCAGGGTTCACCATTACTAGTGGGGAAGAGAAAGCTAGCAAACCAGCTCTAGCAAGTACTAAGCTGGCTCAGTGTGGCTTAACCTTCTGACCCACGCACACATCATGCCTGGGATTTCCTGTGTGGAACTGTGTCACCAAGTATCCCATCTTTCCTGTAGTCCTTTTTAAGAAAGCCTTACACGTCAGCCTAGGGCATTAGGACCTATCGGGCAGGCCTATCCCCCTCCCCTAAACTTCCCAAGCCCTGCTTTTCCCACACTAAGGAGACTACTCCAAAGTAAAGGCGCCTAATTAGCTATTGGCAGAGCCAGAACTGAGGTGAGGTTATTGGCTGAGCCTCTTAAGGACAGGGTACGCGAAAATCTCAAAACCTAGGTAGAAAGCAAGTGGACCCTGGTGTGGAGAAAAGACCAGGAGCTTGGCATGGTCACAGTAACTGGGCCCGGTGGTGCACACCTGCAACCCCAGCTGTGCAGGAGAGACCCAAGTTCAAGGACAGTTTGGGCAACTTAATAAGACCCTGCCTCCAAAATAAGTAAAAAGGGCTGGGGAGATAGCTCAGTGCAAAGGCCCTGGATTTAATCCTGAGCACCACAATGAATGAAAAATAGGTAGTAGATAGACAGGTAATAGATAAACAGCGGGTGGTTAAGCTTAGCGCAGAGCCCTGGGTTCCATCCCCACTACCCAACCAAAGAATGGTGAAGTAGAGCTTTGGGCTATGCGGTGTGTAGGAGAATCAGTCATCCGAGGACCTCGGTCCTTCACCAGAGCCCCCAAGGACTTGAGAGCACCCTGGCCACTCAGGAAGCCCCCTCTGACCAGGTAACGGGCCACCGGTGCCGGCATCTTTGGGCGGAGGTGTGGCATTCAGCTAAAACCCTCCAGGACCCCAGGAGGCAGCTGCTGCCTATCGGGACCCTCTACAGAGGAGCTTGGGCTCCAGTCCCAGCTCCCCTTGGGCAGTGTCTGACCTCTAGCAGTTCAGATGGCACCTCAGTGTTGGGGTCCCCGGGGTGGGAGAGCAGTTCATGCCTATCACTGGGTTCCTCCACCCCTACTACCTTTTCAGTAACTAAAGGAACACCAGAGACAAAGTACCTACTGTGCCCCAGGCTTCTTTATTTAAGTCAGTGATGAGGGGATTAAAATCAAGAGCATCATCGCACCTTGGCTTCCCTCCCACCGGTTCCCCTGAACTCCCCGCCCCCACCCTCTGTGCTTCTAATCGCTTCCTTAGTGAGTGAAGAACTTAACCCCAAAGCCCCGCTAGACTCTAGCTCTTTCCCTGGCTCCTCCCTGTACTCCGCCCGCCATCCCTGGGAGAGATGGTGCCGCCTCAGCCTCAGTTTGAGTGCATGGGAGAGCCCAGGGCGGCGACAGACACCGGGGGAAAGGCTTCCCCCTCTGGGAAAGGGACGGAGGAGTACAGCGTGGTGAAGTGGGGACTTCCGTAGCCCGGGGTGCCAAAGTGGGGCCCTGGGGCCAGAGGAAAGGAAACAGGGCCCCCTGGAAAGGGAGACCCCGCAGCCTCATACTCCTCTCGCTGAGAATAGTCGCTGCTCGATCGCTTGCCCTTCTGGCGCCGGTTACAGAACCACACTCGCACCACCTGGAGAGGACACAGGACAGTGGTCTTGTCACCTGCAGGAAGTGGGTCTGGTTCGGCTCCGTCACTTCACTCAAAGTGCACAGCCCTGGAGCGGTGCGGGGGCGGGAGCAGAAGCCCGCACCTGACCCCTGGGGGCCGGGGCCGGGGGCGGGGCTGGGCACTCACGTCCTTCTCCAGCCCCAGCTGCTGCGCGATGCGGCTGATCTGCTGCAGCGTGGGTTTCGGGCACTGCAGGAACATGTTCTCCAGGTTGCCCCTCACTTGGTTCTCGATGCTCGTCCGCTTTCTCTTCCGGGCCTGCAGCAGGCTCTCGGTTTTGCATCTCTGGGAAGGCGGGCGGGAGGGAGATGGGCGCGCTACGGAGCTGCGCGCGGAGGGGTGGGTGACTTGGGACCGGAGTGCTAGCTAGGACACCGCGGTTAGCTGTGTCCCTGGAGCCGGAGGAGGTGAGTGCCAGTTCCGGACCTTCTCCCAGGCCAGTGGGAACTGCTGGCCTCGGCTGGAGGTCGAATGCAATCAGACGGTGTGCGCAGCCCTGGGCTCAGTCCCCAGAGCGCCACAGAAACAAACAGAAGAGGCTGGCGTGGCGCTACATGCCTGTAATCTCAGCACTCAGGAGGCTGAGGCAGGAGGATCGCTGCGAGTTTGAGGCCAGCCTGGACTACATAGTAACTAGAAGTCTCAACCTTGCCTCAAAAACCAAAGAATGGAGAAGGACAGAGGAGGGGAAAGGATGAGAAAGCGCCGCCGCCGGGGGTCGAGGGAACCCCGCGGACCAGCGATGCAGGTGTGGGATGGGCTCCCTCCCTTACCTCCTGCAGGGTCTCGTTGTTGTTGTCGGCCTCCTCCACCCACCTCTGCAGCAGGGGCCGCAGCTTGCACATGTTCTTGAAGCTGAGCTGCAGCGCCTCGAAGCGGCAGATGGTAGTCTGGCTGAACACCTTCCCTGCGAGAGGCGGGGGAAGGGCGTGAGGCAGCAGCTGGGCCTGGCCTGGGCACCCCGTGGCACCCCCCTGGCACTCCGCAGAGCAGCTCAAGGCTCTGGGGTCTCCTCCTGCCCCAGGCCCCTTCCCTCCCGGCCAGCCTGCGGGCACGGATGTCCCTCTTGCTGGGGGAGGGGGGCCCCTGTGATGAGCACACGCTGAGAGGGACCCACCAAAGATAGCGCCCAGGGTGAGCCCCACATCGGCCTGAGTGTACCCCAGGGTGATCCTCTTCTGCTTCAGCAGCTTGGCAAACTGCTCCAGTTCTTTCTGCAGGGCGTTGATGTCCTGGGACTGCATTTAAGAAAAAAAAAAAAGCAGAGGACTTGTAAGAATGCAGACTGCCCTGTTTGGACCCTCTCTCTAGTTGGGCCCAGGAATCCACGGTGGCCCGAAGGAACATTCTGGGGGAGTTATCTCAGCAGCCCGCCCGGGAGCCTTGAGAAATAGCCAGTTTACCAGCGCCATTTGCCCACCCACTGCCCCCCAAGTGACGCAGGCCAGCTCTTCAAAACACGGGCACATCCAGTACACCAGGAGCACCCCTTGAAGGGGGGGAAGGCAGGCTCTGGCCCCCAGGAGGACACCTCGGGGTGAGGGTGACAACAAAAAATCAATAGCAATCAGTGTTGTAAGAGGTATACACGTACTTGGTGCTCAATCTTTTTTTTTATTTATTTAATACTTTTTTTAAAAGTCAGATTATCCTGTATTTTTTACTGTATCTTTCTGCACCCTCACTGGTTAATTCAGCAGATCTCCTGGCCACCTTCTATAAACCATCTCCGCTATCTCTGCTAGTTTGATGCTCAAGGTGGGCTCCTTCATCCAGTGTTACCTGCCTAAGGAGTTTAGCTGACTCTAGTTCAGTTACTCTCTCTCCAGCTTGGTTCCAGGGAGCAAACAAACGTGGCACACACACAAAATTACAAGAACACATACCAGGCATAGCCAGGCGTGGTGGGGCACGCCTGTAATCCCAGCACTTGGGAGGCTGAGGTAGGAGGATCGTTTCGAGTTTGAGACCAGCCTGGACTACAAAGTGAGCTCAAGGCCAGTCTGAACTGCATAGCGAGACCCTGTCTCAGAAAGACAAAAACAAAACAAAAAAACATACCAGGCAAAAAAAATCCAACAAAACAAAACATACCAGGCATGGTGAGGCACATCTGTAATCCCAGCACTTGGGTGACTGAGGCAGCAGGATCACTGCAAGTTTGAGGCCAACCTGGGCTGCAGAGTGCATTCAAGGCTAGCCTGAATTCCATAGTGGCACCATGTCTCAACAAGACAAAACATAACAAGAAAACCCACAGCGATCATGCTAGGTGTGATGGTGCATGGCCGTAAGCAAATGCACTTGGGAGGCTGAGGCAGGAGAATTGCTGTCATTTCAAGGCCAGCCTGAACTACACAGCAAGACCTGGTCTCAAAAACCAAAAAAAAACCGGGCGTGGCGGCACATGCCTGTAATCCCAGCACTCAGGAGGCGGAGGCAGGAGGATCGTTGTGAGCTTGAGACCAGCCTGGGCTACAAAGTGGGCTACAAAGTCAGCCTGAACTGCATAGGGAGACCCTGTCTCAAAAAAATCCAACAAAGAGCAACAACAAAAAATAGCAATCAGTGTTGTAAGAGGTATACACGTACTTGGTGCTCAATCTTTTTATTTATTAAATCTTTTTTTTTTTAAGTCAGATTATCCTGTATTTTTTACTGTACCTTTCTGCACCCTCACTGGTCAATTCAACAGATCTCCCGGGCACCTTCTATAAACCAGCAGTTACACAAAGTGGACAAAAGCCCTGACCTCAAGGAGCTGACATTCTAATGTAGCTAAACACATCACCATCCCCTGCTGATCAAAGCATCATAGAAAAAAGCCATGTAGGGCACAGAAACAGAGGACAGCGGGGGCAGAATGGCGAGCTTAAACATGAATCCAGCCGGATGTGGTGATTCCAGCCTGTAATCCCAGCACTTGGGAGGCTGAGGCAGGAGGATTGCTGTAAATTCAAGGCCAGCCTGAACTACACAGCGAGACCTTGTCTCAAAACAACAACAACAAACCAGAAATCCAAAGGTGATTTTCGGTATCACGGGGGAGGAGCTGGGTGGGGCCCATGGCCCTGCGGTGGCTTTGGCTCAGAGTGGAATGATTTGGAAACGCCCACTCTCAGTTGTCAACTGAGGCGCAGGTAGCTAGGGGGCAGATGGACGGGGCAGGTATTTCCAAGATGAAGATAGCACTGCCTCGTATGGAAGGGAACCTGAAACGTGAGGTGAACCAAAAACGGCTGGTGCTGGCCATGGCGCTGGGATGGGGTGGCCGTCCCTACACCAGGCAGAAGCGGCGGCGGTCACCTGATTCCGAACGGCATGTGACCCGGGGGCGGGCGCGAGAGAGGAAGCGGAGATAGAGCGGAGGCTGAGGGACTGAGCCCCGGGGCACTCCAGGGTGGCCCGAGGAGGGCGGCCCACAGCACACACCTGGAAGACTGCGGAAGGCTCACCCCGAGGGCTCGGCGGCGACCGCTTTTCCTTCCAACTTCTGCTCGGCCTGTGACACTACAAACGTCCTCCACTGCCCTCTCCGCCTTCCCAGTCCCATCTGAGCCCCACTCCCACTCCTTGCCTCACTGAGCAGTGAAGACCCGTGAAATGAGCGGATGACGCCCCCCTAGGAGACGGTGTGCGGGCTGAGATGACGTACAACTCCACAGCCGGGCACCTGGGAAGTGGGCCCCGACTGGAGCCACTAGGACCAGCATCACCCCGAGTCTCTATTCACCCTCGCCTCGAGGACGGGGGCTTCGTACTGGGTCACCGCTTACACGCGCCGCATCGGGGGACAGAAGCTACAGCCAGCCACCCCCGGCCGGCGTAGAGGCCTTCAGCCCGGCAGCAAACAGTGGCCCAGAGACAGTGTCTCCCACTATTTCTTTTCCTAGTTTAGATCGTTAAGAAACCGAGGCCGACATCGGCCAAACTGGCACCTCCAGCTCCCCCAAGGAGCCAGGGGGCCCAAGGGTGTGCGTTTAGCACGATGGTGCCCAAGGCGGAGGCGGACACCAAGCAGGCCTTAAACTTGACGCAGGTAAAGCCAGCTCCTCGGCCCACACCGAACGAACGCGGGCAGGGCGGCCTATCAGAGGCCGGTCACACCCTAGCCTCCCGGAACAATAACCTGGGGTAAGCGCTGTTTTGGTCCTGAGGCCCTGCTTAACCCTAGGGCCAAGATCCTGGGTTTGATAAGGATCAGATTTTTCTACAGGGTCAAGGGTGGGCGAAAGGGCCCGTGTCGCCCAGGCTGGAGCTGGTGCGGGGCTGGTGGCACCCAGCGCTCTGAGCCCGGTCGGCTGGCGAAGCCCCCGAGAGCCCCAGACCAGGGCTGAGGCCGGAGGTCAGCTTGAGCAGGCTTCCAGCTCACTCAGAGCCCCAGCCCTCTGGTTCTCTGGGCCCATCTCCCGCACGACCCGCGTCACCACCCCACCTCCGGGGTGGCAGCCCCGCAGTGCCCCCGGGTTGCAGGCCTGGGCGGCAGCTGCAGGTGACCACTTCCTGTGGGCCCAGCCACCTCCCGGCTCCAGGCCCGGCACAGGGCTCTCACCTCCTCGGAGTTGGGCTCCAGCTTCTCCTCCGCCTTCACACCAGGCTGGGCGGCGCAGGGCTCGGGAGAGGCCCCCTCCGAGCCGCTCTCCACGGCGGTCCCCACCTCGCCATCGGGCTGGGGGCTCTCCAGGCCACCCTGCGGCGCCAGGCCCATTCCAACCTGGGGTCCACAGTACGCCGGCCCTCCGCAGAACTCGTACGGCTGGGGGCACGGCGGGACACCCCACACCTCCGAGCCCGGCCCGGCCCCTGGCCCCGCTCCTGGCCCCCCGGGAGGGCCTTGGAAGCCGAGCCAGGTCCGAGGGTCAACCCAGCCCGGCTCCGGCACCCCTGGGCCATCACCCCCACCGCCCGGCGGGGGCGAGAAGGCGAAGTCGGACGCCAGGTGTCCCGCCATGGGGAAGAAGGGAACCCCCAGCCGGAGGCCTGGAGAAATGAGGGCTCCAGGGCCGGCTGCACGCCTCTCTCCCTCCCCAATCCCACCCCCTAGCCTTGACCTCTGGCCCCGCCCCGCGGGTGGAGGAGGGGGCGGGAGAAACTGAGGCGAAAGGTTTTGCCTGGTGGTGCCGGCGTCTGTGGGCACAAGCGGGTGCCTCCCTGAGGTTCCTGAGGTCTCCCCTTTCGACCCCCTGGACTGCCTGGCCCTCAGCGGGGGCCTGGAGCTGAGAGCTGCCTGGGGCTCCTGTCACCTCCATGCTTTTCAGGAGCCAGGTGCCGACCTCCTGTCCAAAGACCCCTGGCACTGTCCCCTCCCTGGGGCCGACCCGGCCACTCTCTGAGCCCCCACCAGAGTGTGTGCCAAGTCCTCCCGGGGAGGACTCGTTAACAGATGCACTGACCAGCTGTCCCCTCTGCCTCCCCAGCCCACCCGGAAACCCAGGCCTTCCCAAGCGGATCCTGGCACTGCCACCCAGCTACCCGCAGCCGAGGCTGCCCGGCTCCATCTCTCTGGTACCACGGATCAAACTTAGGACTTCGCACTTGCCAGGCAGATGCCGTGCGGCTGAGCTATGTCCCCGGCCCTCCGGCCCCATCTCCAGGGCAGATGCCTGACCAGGCCTGCACACCGTGCGGAGCCCTCACCTACGCAGATTCGGGGACTGACACCCACTCACTGTCCACTCCTAGGTGGACTCGGCCTGAGGCTCCCGCCGCAGCCCAGGCAGGAGGAGCCCCACGGCCCCCTCAGCAAGACCCGCTGCTAGGACCTGGCCTTACCCAGTGAGCATCTAACACCCCGGCAGGCCGGGCCTCCCTCCCCCACCTCCCAGCCCAGGCCTCCCGCCTCAGTTCCTGGGTGGAGAAAACCGAGGAGGTGGGGGCGTTGGGAGAAAAAATATCTGACTTCAGGTTCAAAGAGGGCTGGGAGGGCCTGGGGGAGGGGGCCGGACAATGGCCTTGGCTGGACAATCCGGGTCCCCAGAGGGGGCAGCCTGCAGCCCTAAACAAGTGCTCAACCCTTGAATGGGCCTGGATGGCTCCCCTGGGGACAGCTTCCTGCCCCCAACCCCCCAGCCCCAGTCCCCTCACACAGAATCCCCTTCGAGGGCTCCCGTGACACCCCCATCCCCTCAGAGACCCGGCCTCAGACGGCACCGAGGGCCTCCCGCCAGCACCGGCCTCTGCCCCGCCCCAGGTCCTGGCTGGACTGTTTAGGGGGGCTGGCCAGCGGGAGGCCCCGAGGAGACGTGGGGGTGCAGGAAGCCTCCCTAAGCTGCCCCGCGGGCTGTTTTTCTGGGCCTGCCGGTGTTCTGAGGGCTGGCACTGCTGGCCCAGTGCTCGATTCTGTTTGCAAGAGAACAGCTCTCCAGCGCCCGTCCGCACCAGGAGATGTCTCTCGGTCTGCCTGGTCCCCACACTTGCCCTACACAGAGGCCCCGGGAAGCCGGGGAGCTGCTCCCAGCGGCTGGGGAGGCCAGGGTCCTGAGCCTGGACACCGGACGTCGGCCGAGCCAGGGCCAGCCCCGTCTGCGGCCGCTCCCTGGGGCTGTGGGTCCTCCGCTAACCGCCCAAGGGGCTGCGCAGCCTCGGGCCTCTAGCTGTGGCCGGCCCTGGTCCTGTGGGGGTGTCCATGCGTCTTCGGAGCCCATCCGTGTCTGTCCTAGGAGTCTGAGTCCCACTGCCGGCCTCGTCCTGGGCCCACCTCCCTCCCATGGAAACAGAGCAACGTGCCACACCCGCGGGTGCTGACGCTTCCTTCCCACAGGTCAGTTTGAACGTTCACAAACACGGGGGCTGGAGCCCGCTGCGCTCAGCCACCCACTGCCCCAGGCAGGTAGATTAAGGGGCCTCGCCGGCCAGCCCGCCCCCAACCCAGCCGCACAGAGCCATCAGCACCTTTGTCATGCAGTATCTGCCGTCTGCCAGAGACGGCTCCCGGCGGAGGGGGGGCCCTGGGCCTGCCACCACCCCCATACCCGCTCCTGGAAACCCTCCCCAACCGGGCAGGCCCCCTCCCCCAGGTTCCGAACCCCGCCCCGAGCTGCCTGCGGCCCCACCCCGGGTCTGGGCCGCAGCTTGCAGCTGCTCCAAGTAGTGGGACTCGGGCCTGAGCCAGAGGCTCATTCTGGAAAGGACCCGGAGGACAGGGCACCTGGTCCCGGCTGCCGTGCGATTGGACGGGGAGCCAGGTCACCCCTGTGTTTGCCCGGCGTTGACCGGGAACCTGAACGTCGAGTTAACTTTGTCTGGGGTCCTTGCAGGCCCCTCCTGGGGTGCCCGGGGCGACTGAGGCTAAGCTCCCCTCCCCCGCCTCCTGCCAGATCTGAAGCCTCGAAGCTGCCCGCCCGGCCGGCCTGGGCGCTCGGCCCTTTCGGGGCTGGAGGAGACCGGAAACGGGGCTGAGCCCGCCCACGTGGCTTCTCCACCTCGCGGTGCTCACAGACTGCCCAGCACCGAGATCCCGGAGCTCCGCCCGCCCGGCCGGAGAGGCTCCCCACGCCGGCGGGGCTGCCGCTGCCGCTGCCGCTGCACGAAGGTGGGCGGGCGCGCGGCTTCGGAGAGCCCGGTCACCCCTCCCTGGGCACAGCGCTGCGGTTTGACTGGGAGACCAGCTGAAAGGACTGGATGGGGCCGGTACCGAGGAGGCTGAGGCAGGAGGATCACAAGTGTTAGCCAACCTAGGCAACTTTGTGAAATTGTCTCAAAAAAAAAATTTTTTTTTTCCGGTACCGGCAATCGAACTCACGACCTCACGCTTGCCAGGCAGGCACAGTGCCGCTGAGCTAAATCCCCAGCCCCTCAAAAATTTAAAGAGCTGGAAAAGTAGCGAAGCTGATCCCAAATTAAAAAAAAAAAAAAAAAAGTCTGGCGATGTGGTGCACAGGCCCTGGGGTTGATTCCTAGTCACACACACACTCAGATGGGCCCGGCAACACACAGATAGGAAACCATTTATTTTGGGGGTTCTGTCAATCTCAAGGCAAAAGAGAGGGAAGGTGCGGAGGCGGAGAGGAGCATTCCGGCTGGCGGCCCAGGAGCCAGCTCCATCTCAGCGCCTGCTGGGACTGCGCTCCGAGGCCCTTGGTGGGCGTCTGCAGGGTCTCCGCCCTGGCTCTGACTCCCCCAGCCACGCCCCTCACCCCCTGCCTCAGTTTTCCTTCCTAGCCTGGAAGGCCTGGAGCTGGCCAGCGCTGTTTCCTTCCCAAATTCCTTCCCACGGGGACAGACTGCCACCCGCGTTCCGCGCTCCTCCTCGGTCCTGTGCACCCCGGACGCGCCACTGGGCTTGAGCCGAGGGGGAGCCCCGAGCTGCTGCCCAGCCTGGCGCAGGCCTTCGGACCCCACTCCGCCCCAGGGACCCAGCAGGGCTTCCTTCCCAGCCCGACCGACCGAGACCACCGCGTGAGGGGTCTGCACGCCTGGCCCGGAGTGGGGTTTCAGGTGCTTGAGTGCTACCAGCAACCTTCCGGGGGAGGCGGGGGAGGGGGTAACACTGCTCCCGGGTAGGGGAGACGCGGCAGGGAGAGGAGAGAGGGAGGAGAGACGATGGGTGGAAGAGGCAGGAGCAGGGCTGCGGGATGGCCCTTTCTGTTTTCTCTTTCGCAGCACTGGGGGGACTTGACCCTGGGCCTCGGCAGGACCCAGAGGATTCCAGGCCAGCTGAACTACACTGTGAGACCCTGTCTCAAAAATCAAACAAAACGGGGCTGGGGATTTAGCTCAGCGGCAAAGCGCCTGCCTAGCAAGCGCAAGGTCATGAGTTCGGTTCCCGGTACCGGAGAAGAAAAAAAAAAAAAAATCAAACAAAACAAGTACATTTTGAGACAGAGTCTCACTGAGTTGCCCAGACTGATGTTGAACTTGCCACCTTCCTGCCTCAGCCTGCCAGAGTGCTGGGCCCTAGATGATCCTTAAATTGTCTTCCAGCTCACCCAGGCATGGTGGTGCACAGTGTAACCCAAGCACTCAGGAGGCTGAGGCAGGAAGACCACCATGTTTGAGGCCTGCCTGAGCTACACAGTGGGGCCCTGTTACAAAGAGCTGTCTTCCAGCTTGGATGCGCAGAGCATCCTGCTGACCTGCCCTTCTTCCAGCACCCACGGTGACCATGGCAACAGCCGGGAGCCCAAGAGGAGCCGCATGGAGGTGCGTGGCTTGCAGGCTCTGTGCGGTGAGAACACGCCCCCCTCTCAGCGGAAGGCCAGCCTCGTGCCCTATGGGACGGAGTGCCCCGGCTCACTCTGGGGCTGAGGGTCGGGCTGTGGCTCAGGGGTGGACTGAGCCTCGTACACAGGAGGCCCTGGCTTCCTCCCCGGCACCACAAGGCAGGAGGGGGGCCTCGCTGGACAGCTGGCTCCATTCCCCTGGGGCCGGTGGTCAGGGATGCCCACCCCTGGGCTTGCTCAGCTGGACTGCTGGAGGCCGGAAGCCTGGGCCGGCCGTGCACCGTGCTGGGATGGGACAGTCACATGCAACCAGGCGCGGGGTGGGACAGGGGAGGGTGACAGCAAAGGCGACCTCGAGGCCTCCGAGACCAGAGAAGCCGCTGGGGGCTCCGCCCTGCACCCCTCTACAGGCTCCACCGGTGCCACCCCGTAAGGGCCCGGCCAGACCCAGAACGGAAGCGTGTGGCAGGACCAGCCGGCCGTCAGCGCTGGAACCGCGCCCTGGAAGAGGAGTTGGGCTCTGCTCCCCGTTCCACTCCTCAGTCCCTGTGGTAGCTTGCACCCTCGGCTGTGCCCCCGTCCAGCTTCGGGCATTTCCTGGGCAGCAGATGCAGCCCTGGCACGGGAACACTCGGTCCTTCCCTCCCCGCCCCGCAGTCTCTGGGTTCTGACTTGCTTTTCCTGGGGTGAAAGACTGACGTGCACCAAGGAGGGCGTGCTGGGAGTCACCCGTGTACTGCTGGCGACCCCGGTGCTCTGGTCTCCAGCAACTCGAAGCCCCTATAGTGGTGCTGGGGCGACTCTGACCCTTCAAAGCCCCAGAACTCCCAAGTGCCAAAAGACCAAGACGGGCCTTTCCTATCCCCATTCCTACGGCCTCCCAAATGCCTGGAATCCCCTTCTCTGACTGACAAACCCGCGCTCATCCTCCAAGATAGCGTCTCCACGGCGCACACCCGCAAGGAAGTAAGGTGCCCCAACCCTCTACCCCCACAGGGAGGGCCCCACCTGTGTTCCCAGCATGCCCTGGGCTTGGCATGTTATGGCTCCTGCCCACGCTGTCTGAGCGGGTGCACCGCTCACCACACAGCGCCCTCATGAAGGCAAGGACCGGGCACTGCACCCAGCATAGCATCATGTTTAAATCCCAGAGGTAAATGTGTGTGCGCATGCCTGTAATCCGAGCACTCTGGCAGGCTGAGACGGGAGGATCACAAGTTCAAACCCCGCCAGGACAAAAAATAAAAAGGGCTGGGACGCAGCTCCATGGAAAGGCCTTGGCTGGGTTCACCCCAGTACCACCAAAAGCCAAAACAAACCAATGTAAAAGCCACCCGTTGGCTGTGTATCTGTGACTAGTAACAGACCTCTCTGAACCTCAGCTCACCCAGTGATTGGAAGGAGCAGTCCCTCCTCACAGGTAAAGACTGAAGGAGCCTCGTGGGACTGCATGCACCTGTAATCCCAGCTGCTTGGGAGGCTGAAGCAGGAGGATTGCAACTGTAAGAGTAGCCTGGGCAACCCTGTGAGACTGTCCCAAAATACAATAAAAAGAGCTGGGGCAATAGCTTGGCACTAGCTGGGTTGAGTCCTTCACACACACACACACACACACACACACACACACACACAAAATCAAGTGGGATGACACACAAAAGAATTAATGCAAACCGGGCTGGGGTTACAGCTCAGTAGCACAAGTGCCTACCTGGCAAGCACAAGGTCCTGAGTTCAATTTCCTGTACCAAAAAAAAAGAAAGAAAAAAGAATTAACGCAAACCTACCAGTAAGAATTCAATGACAGGGCTGGAAGCTCAGCATGGCGGTGCACACCTGTGACCCCAGCGCTCTGGAGGCTGAGTCAGGACTGTAATTTAGGCCCACCCTGATTTAGTGAGGCCCAGACTTCAAATAAAAAATTTTAAAAGGGCCGGGGGTGTGGCTCCATCAGGGAAGGGTGAATGGTGGGAAAGGTGCCCATAAGAGGAACCTCGCCCAGGGCAAAGCCTCGCGGGCTCTGAGAGAAGGTGAGGCCACACGACTCTGAGGCACCAAAGGGAGGTCGAGGGACTCTCGCCACAGGGCCTCCTCAGGGCTTTGTTTTTTAGACAGTGTCTGGCTGTGCAGTCCAGGCTGGCCTTAACTCCTGGCGATCCTCCTGCCTCAGCCTCCCAAGTGCTGGGCCAGGCTCATTCTTTTTAATAGCAGTGCCTCCAGACCCCTGTATCTTCTCACAGCACATAAGTATAACTGGCCACCCACTCACTGTCCTGACCGAATGTCCGCGTCACCTCAATTCCACACACCACCGCGGAGCCCGTGCTGAGCCCCGACCTTGGGAGGGGACAGCGGCTGAGCAGTGCCAGCCCAACCCGGGGCAGGGTGTGGCTGCTCTCAGCCTCAGTGTCGGAGAACATATGAGACGGAGGGCTTGCCGGGCATGCAGAGGCCTGGGTCTGAGCCCCAGAGCTGGGGTGGGGCGGGGTGGGGGCTCGTAACAGACAAGGGAGCAGCTGGACGAGCTGGCTCTTGCCTGGACTCCAAGCTACCCCAGAGGCTGACGCAGAGGACTGCATGTTCCAAGCCAACCTTGCAATTTAGCAAGACCCTGTCTCAGGAAAGTGGCCACGCACGGTGGCCTGGGCCTGCGGGCCGAGCACTCGGGAGGCTGAGACAAGAGGATACTGCAAGTTTGAGGCCAGCCGGGGCTCACAGTGAGCTCAAGGCCAGCCTGAACTGCACAGTGAGACCCTGTCTCAGAAAAACCAAACCAAATAGACATCTGTAATCCCAGACCAGCAGGAGGATCACAAGTTCAAGCCCAGCCAGGATAATTTATTAATTTAGCAAGACCCTGTCCCAAAATTTATTTATTTACTTTTAATCTTTTTGAGACAGGGTCTCGCTGTGCAGTTCAGGCTGGCCTTGAGCTCACTTTGTAGCCCAGGCTGGTCTCGAACTCACAACAACAATCCTCCTGCCTCAGCCTCCTGAGTGCTGGGATTATAGGCGTGCGCCACCACGCCCAGCTCCAAAATTTAAATGAACAAACAAACACACAAACAAATGGTCTGGGTGTGTAGCTCAGTGTAAAGGCTCTGGATTCAATGTCCGTTACCACTAAAGAAAGAAAAGGTCTGGGGTTGTAGCTCAGTGATACAGCATCCCCAGCTTCAGCTGTCAGTACGGCAGAGAAAGACAGAATAACGCCTGTTGCTGAGTATTACAGTTAATATCCCTTAATGGGAATCCTACTTCATAGGAATTTTTTTTTTTGGTACTGGGAATTGAACTCAGGACCTTGCACTTGCCAGGCAAGTGCTTATGTCACTGAGCTATATCCCCAGCCCCTCATAGGAATTTTAAGACATACTTTGAACAAACAGTTGCTATCACTGACTCTGTTTGAGAAGTATCTCCATACATCTTCCACCCCTTGAGACAAAGGCTTTTTATTTTGTCTTTTTGAGACAGGGTCTTGCTATGCAGTTCAGGCTGGCCCTGAGCTCACCGAGACAAGGTCTTGCTAGAAGATTAGAAGTTGAGATCCTCCTGCTTCAGCCTCCAATAAATTGGGATTACAGACATGTGCGGCCATGCTCAGTTTCCCTCACTTTTGGTGGGTGGTGCTGAGGCAAGGTCTTGTTTTGTAATTCAGGCTGGCCCTGAACACACTATATAGCCCAGGATGGCCTCAAACTCAGGGCGATACTCCTGCCTCAGCCTCGGAGTGCTAGGATTACAGGCATGTGCCATCATGCCTGGCCTTACCCTTTTTTTTTTTTTAACCCTCACTTTTGTTTGTTTGTTTTTTTTTTCTGGTACCGGGAATCGAACTCACAACCTTGTGCTTGTCAGGCAGGCGCTGTGCGGCTGAGCTAAATCCCCAGCCCCCTACCCTCAAAGTATTTTACTTAACTGGATTTTTTCTGATAAAAGCAACACGAACCTGGACAAGTCTGTAATCCTAAGTATTCTGGAAGCTGAAGCAGAAGTTCGAAGCCTTCCTGGGCAATTTAGCAAGACCTTGTCTCAAAATAAAAAGTGAGAAGAGGCCTGGGGATGTAGCTCAGCGCTCCCTGGGGTCAACTCCCGTACTATGAACGCCTGCTTTTAAGCAGAATGAGAAGTACTGTTGTAACTGTATGCCCACCCGGACCTCGGTCTCACCAATCTCGCTTTGTCCCCGCCTCGGGAGTGCTTATCCAGCTGAGGTCCCTGGCCACTTCCTCCCGGCCAAAGCCACCAGCTCTTCCAACCTCTGTCAGATTGTCTTTCTTCCTGGCGCTGAACCTAAGGCCTTCAGACTGAGCTACATTTTCACCCCATTTTTATTTTTGAAATAGGGTCTTTTTGAGACAGGGTCTC
>NW_004955583.1:1010597-1022468 GCF_000276665.1 Chinchilla lanigera
TCCGTGTCCCAAGCAGGGCCTGGCGGTGGGGTGCCGGGCGCAGGGCAGGGACGGGGACACCGCGGCGACCTACGCACTGCGTCCCGCTCACCGCGGCGCGGCCGGCACAGCCACGGAGGAGCACGCGGGCGAGCGGAGGGCGGGCTCCTGGGAGGCTCCCATTGGCCCATAGCGCTAAAGAGGCGGGGCTTGCCCTTTTCCTTGCATCCCATTGGCCTAAATTTGGGCAGAGACCGGCCCCTCTGCTCCGCGGTTAGATAGGCGCCCTGATGCGCGAGATTTGTGCAGGACGCGCGTTTGTTTTGATATTGAAGCCCCTCCCCATATTAAAAATTCTGTGTTTTTGTTTTTTTTTTGCGGGCTAGGGAATGTAACTCAGGTTTCATGCATGCTAGGCAAGCGCTCTGCACCTGAACTACACCCCAAGTCCCCGATTATTATTAT
This sequence comes from Chinchilla lanigera, assembly GCF_000276665.1. Classification (NCBI taxonomy): domain Eukaryota; kingdom Metazoa; phylum Chordata; class Mammalia; order Rodentia; family Chinchillidae; genus Chinchilla; species Chinchilla lanigera. The sequence continues at coordinate 1,011,042 of NW_004955583.1, forward strand.
TATTCTATTATTATCATCTTTAAAATCCGCGTTCAGAGCTGGGCTTTGCGGCGCCCTCCTGCAGTTCCAGCCCTGGAGCCTGAGGTGAGAACAGTGCTGGAGCGCTGGAGCTGGAGACCAACTGTGCGACATAGCAGAACGGCCTTTTGGGGTGTGGGGACCCGTTTTTATGTCTGATTTCCTAGGCTCTGTCTAGTTCCAGTTCCCAATCCAGCCATAGGATCGCTTGAAGATGCATCAGAAGTCTCTGCTTATTTGCATTTTATTTCTTTTTTCTTTTTGAGACAGGGTCTCACTATGCAGTTCAGGCTGGTCTTGAACTCATTCACGTTGTAGCCCAGGCTGGCCTCGAACTTGTAAGGATCCTCGTGCCTCAGCCTCCCGAGGGCTGGGATTACAGGCATGTGCCACCACGCCCGGCCTTTTTTATTTTGAGACGGGATCTCCCTTAGTTGATAAACTGGCCCGGCTGGGCTGATCTTCCTGCTTCCTCCCAGAGTGCCGAGATTACAATGTGCCCATGCCCGATTTTAATTTATTTTTGAGACAGTCTCTCTCTGATGCCAGGTTAGCCTGGAACTCCTAGACTCAAGAGATCCTGCTCAGCTTCCTAAGAAGCGGGAGCTAACCTCGGCTGAAAGCTTTTTTCTTTTTTTTTTTCCCCAGTTCTGGCAATGGAATGGAGGGCCTCCTGGAAGCTGGGAGAGTGCCCTCCGGGGTGCACCCCGCCCCTTCGCTGCCGGCTCCCCTGCCCCTTTGTATTATCGATTGAATCCAGGCTTTCAGTTGCCTCCCTAGCCCCCTTTTTTATCTTTTATTTTGAAACGGGGTCTTGCTGAGTCACTAAATTATCCAGGCTGAGCTTGAATTTGCAGTCCTCCTGCCTCAGCCTCCTAGTGTGCTGGGATCACACCGGGCTACCCCTACTTTTTCTTTTTTTTTTTTTTTGTCTTTTTTGAGACAAGGTTTTGCTGTGCAGTTTAGGCTGGCCTTGAGCTTACTTTGTAACCCAGGCTGGTCTTGAAGTCCCCACGATCCTCCTGCCTCAGCCTTCCAAGTGCTAGGATTACAGGGGTGTACCACTACACCCGGCCTCCCCCTACTTTTTCATAACTGGATAAAAGTTCATAGAATAGATGCATCACAATTTATCCAATCTTTGCATGCTGAAGGAACACTTTTTCTTTCAGTTTAACACTCTGAGTAGGGCTGGGAGTGCAGCTCGGTGGTAGAGGGTTTGCTATGTATGGTGTGCACCAGGCCCTGGGTTCCACCACAAAACCAAAGAAACAAAAAACAAGCAAACATCAGGCGTGGTGGCGCACGCCTGTAATCCTAGCACGCAGGAGGCTGAGGCAGGAGGATCAAGAGTTCAAGACCAGCCTGGGCTACAAAGTGAGCGCAAGATCAGCCTGAAGTGCATAGCAAGATCCTGTCTCAAAAAGACCAAAAAAACCCAAAACAACAAAAAAAAAAAAAAAAAGAAAGAAAAAGCAAACAAAAATCCTACAAATTACACCAACAGGCATCCTCCCATATTCTCAGCCTGAGCTGTCTTTGTTTCTGGAGGTGATTCCTGTGTGCTGCTGGCTGGGGAGGGCGATGATCTCCTTGTTATCACCTTACGAAGGAGGGTCCAGGGAGGAGGGCGGCTCCTCTGCCTTTCTGACCTCCGAGCCCTCTGCCTGCATCTGTGTCAGCCAGGTCTCCACAGCCCCTCAGTGGCCCGGCTGTCACAGCTCACTCGGATCTGAAAGGCAGCCCTGGAGCGAGTGTGGCTGCAGCGCCAGCCGGGCTTATCTCAGTGCCGAGGAGGAAGTGAGCCTCACTTCCCGGGTCATCGCCTCGGCCTCCGCCTCCCAGGCTGGCTGCCTTCCCGAGGATGGAGGGGCGCAGTCAGGGGAGGGCTGTGGAAGGAGCCCTGATCCAGGAGCAGCCCGGCCAGGCCAGGAGCCCTGAGGACGAGTGTCCCCGTGGTTCTGTTTGTTTTTTTTTTTCGGTACTAGGAATCGAACTCACAACCTCACTCTTGCCAGGCAGGCGCTGTGCCACTGAGCTAAATCCCCACCCACATCCCCCTGGTTCTGAAAAGAGCTTCCCCGTTCCGCAGGAGAAAGGAAAAGGGTTTAGTAAGCGATGTGGGCAACTGTTCCTGCCTTGAACGGCAGCAGTGCCAGGGGCCCTGCCACGCCCTCCGCTCCCTGCGGGCCTCTTTCCTGGACCCTCGCTGACCCCAGTGCCAGAGCCCCTGGCTGGGTAAAGGGCCTGTGACAGTCTGCTCCAGTGTCTCCCTTCCCAAGACACTGGGAACTGCTGGGAGCAGGACACGAGGCCAGCCTGGTGTGGAGAGAGTTCAGGGCCAGCCTCAGCTACATAGAGAAAAAAGGAGGAAAACTGTACTTGGGCCCCTGGCCGGTGGCTGGTGGGTTCTCCTGCTGTGGGCTTGAGCTGGGCCAGGCCGTCCTGGGGGAAGGGACTCGGGGTAACCTGGAAGCAGAAGGGGGCACCGGGCCATCCCTAAGACCCAGTGCCCAGGCCCCACTCCCTCGCCCCTGCTTCTAGCGCCCTCCCAACCGGCTGGACAGGTTAAGGTGCGCAACCCTGAAGCGCATCAGCTTCCCTTCAGGAGCACTTTACTCCCAAACCGGAACTCAGGGGAAAGGTAAATGGTGGGAAAGCAGACACCCCAGGAGGGGCGACCCAGAGCGGTATCCTCCTCCTCCTCCTCAGTCCTCCAGCTCTGGCCAGGAGAGGAAGGGAGAGGGAGGGGTACTGCGCAGACCAGAGAGGATAATTCTTTGATTCTTATTCATTTATTTCAGTGGTACTGGGGCTTGAACCCAGGGCCTTCACACTGGGCTACACCTCCAGCTCTTTTTATTCATTTAGTTTAGTTTAGTTTAGAAACAATGTCTGGCTAAGTCATTAAATAGCCCAGGCTGGGCTCAAACTAGCACTCCTCCTGCCTCAGCCTCCACGAGTGCTGGGATTACAGTGTGTGTCACTATACGGCTCCATTTTTTTCTTCTTTTGCTGGGCTGGGGATTGATGTCAGGCCTTGCAGGCGAAGTGAGTGCTGGACCACTGAGCTGCAGCTCCCCCTGCTCAGCACACCCTGATCCTGAGAGGATTGTGCACGGGGGAGGCAGCTGCCCCACGACTCCCAGCTGGGCCGGAAAGGCTCCCCCCCCCCCCCCCCGGTCCTGGGCGCTCTGAGATCTTCTCCTCTTAGCGTGGAGGTGGAGAGAGAGAGGGGACCGCAGAGACCTGCGGAGCGGCAGCACAGTCACTTTCAGGACCGGATCTTCCACCTTCTCCTGCTGCTGTGGCCGTTGTTTGCTGCTTTCCCTCAAGCAAACAGGGCAGCCCGGAGGTCAGGGGCCCTGAGCGCTTCTGCTCCTCTTTCTCTGAGCTTGCTTGGGTGCCTGAGCTGGGCGCCTGTCACAGGCTAAGGATTCACTCCGCACAGGGTGTGCAGCCTCCGCCATCTTTCCCTTTGGGCTTCGATCCCTACTGACTGCCTCAGCCTCCAGGAGTGCTGGGATCACAGGCGTGCGTACCATGTTCGGCATGGATATGGATTTGTTTTTTGGAGACAGGGTCTCGCTGTGTAGCACGAGCTGGCCTTCAACATGCGGTGATCCTCCTGCCTCAGCCTCCTGAGTGCTAGGATTACCGGCACGCTCCACCATGCCTGGCGATGATATTTTTGACCATAGCTTTATAGACACATACTTTCATTTCTTTTGACCACATACTTAGGAATGGAAACGATTATTTATTTATGTACTCTGTTTGTGCATGTGTGCGTGCCTGTCTGTCTATCTCTGTGTCCTACTGTGGATTGAAACCGGGCCTCACACTTGTGATCCTCAGCTTCAGTTTTCTTTGCAGCGGGGCTCTGCCTGTACCACGCGCTGGGTGATTTGACTCTGAGGAGACTCTCGGCGGGGCTGGGGGTGCGGCTCAGCGAATGTCTGAGTGATCGGCCTGCCCCAGGATCCGGGTTCCATCCCCAGCACCCCGCGGAGATTTCACAACTGATTTCCAGAGTGCGTTGCTTGCGCCCCTAGAGGCGGTACGTGGAAGTGCACATGCTTGTCGGCGTTTACAGCTAAGGTTTTTACTTTTGGCCTTTCTGAGGAGTGTTTGCTGACTGCCTGTTTATTACAGAGTCAGAACAGCCGTTTACATACATTTGATACAAATCCTTTGGCTGGGCTACGCGTACTGGCACATGCCTGTCACACTAGCTACTCAGGGGGCTGAGGCAGGAGGAGGATCTTAAGTTGGAGTCCCGCCTGAGCTCATAGCAAGACCCTATCTCAAAAAAAATTTTTTTTCTGAGGTAGGCTGAGAAAGTTAGTGAGACCTAATTTTTAAAAAAAGGAAGAAAGAAAAAGAAAGAAACAGAGACAGACAGGCAGGCTGTGGATGTAGCCCAGTGATAGGGCACTCGCCCAGCATGCACAAGACCAAGAAAGAATTCAGGCTGGGCCTGCAATCCCAGCCCTCCCCAGCCCTGGGAGGCTGAGCCAGGAGGATTGCTGCAAGTTCAAGATCGGCCTGGTGTACACAGAGAGACGTTGGTGGTGGTGGTGGGGAACCCTGAATTCGAGTCCCAGTACCACAAATCCTTTGATGGGTAGCAACACATTACAAACATTCTTATAAGAACTTTTCCCCTCCTCCTCCCTGTCTTCCTCTCCCTCTGCCTCCCCTCCCCATTCCTTTCTTCTTCTTTTTTGAGACAAGATCTTGCTGTGTAGTTCAGGCTGACCTTGAACTCACTTTGTAGCCCAGGCTGGCCTCCAACTCACAGAGATCCTCCTGCCTCATCCTCCTTAGTGCTAGGATTACAGGTATGCAGCACCACGCCCAGCACAAGAACATTTCTTTAAAATAGAAAGCGTCCCCCTCTGGGGTGGGGGGTGGGAGGAGGCTCAGAGGTAGAGCACAGAGGGCAGTGGGGCCAGGGAAAAAAGGGCGCTGATGCCAGGCGTGGTGGCACATGCCTGTAATCCCAGCACTCGGGAGGCTGAGGCAGGAGGGTCGTTGTGAGTTCGAGGCCTGAGTGGGCTACAAAGTGAGCTCAAGGCCAGTCTGAACTGCATAGCGAGACCCTGTCTCAAAAAAAAAAAAAAAAAAGAAAAAGAAAAGGGTGCTGATACCTCTGCGAGGGCCACGAGGCTGCTGGGACCCCACCGCTTTGGAAGGCTCAGGCTTCCCAGCCCGGCCCTGGGCCCCTGGGTGGTCGGCAGAGCCTGGGGACAAAGCTAAGGGCGACCAGAGGCACTGCTGGGTCCCCCTGACCAGGGAGGAGGGCAGGGCCAGGCCTGAGTACAGGGGCCTGCTGGGCACCCCTGCGGCCTCTAGTCCTTCCCTGCCCCTTTCTTGGCTTCGACCTTGGCGCTGGGCTTGGAGGTCTGGGGCCTGGCCAGGCAGTCGGGCTGGGCCCTGGACCTTGTGCCCTGACTTCTTCAGGCTGTTTTGGGGGCTTTGCCCCCTAAGACGCCCCAGCTCCTTGCAGCAGCTGAACGCCCTGCTGTTGCCTGGGGCTGGCACACATAAGAACTGGGCCGGGCGGGCAGTTTGGCCTTCCGTAGCATGGGAGCAGCCACTCAGCTGTCCTCCTCCATTGCCAGCCCCACAGCCCGGCCAAGCCTGATGCGGGCCGGGCCCTAGGACCTCGCAGACCCCTTGGGGACCCCACACAGGGCGCTACATTCCTGGGAGACCCCGACTGCTGGAGGAGACCGTTCCTCAGCCTGTAAACTGCATCTCCACAGATTTCCCCGAAGACAGAGGGCAGAGCTGGGGAAACAGGGTGCCCCTAAGCAAGAGAAGCCGCTCAGGACCCACCCTCGCCTGGGCGCCGCCCATGCACACGTCTCCACCTGAGGCCTCCTTGCCCCAACCCACACTTCAGCCTCGGTCATGTTCCCTGTCGCTTCTTTTGCTTCTGGCTCAGCTCACATTCCTCCCACAATTATCACTATATTATTATTATTAATATTATTATTATTGTTATTTTGAGGCAGGGTCTTTCTCTGTAGCCCAGGCTGGCCCTGACCTTCAAGTGATCCTCCTGTCTCAGCCTCCTGTGTGTTGAGATTATGGGTGTGGGCCACCACACAGGCTCTTTCTTGTTTGCTTTTTGAGAAAGGGTCTCACTATGTGGGGCAGGTTGGCCTGAAACTTGCCATCCTCCTGCCTCAGCCTCCCAGAGGGCTAGGATTACAAGCACTGCCACAGCCACGGTTTATTTAATTAATTAATCAATCTATTCTCATGGACTTACTACTAAACACACTGTATTAGGTGGATCTACCTAGAAGAAAAGAATAGAGCATTACCAGAAAGCTTCGTGAAACTCTGTGTTGGTCAGTTTGTAGCTTTTTGGTGCTTGTGCAAGTTTTATTTTGTTGTTAGACAGGGTCTCAGCAGGTAGTCCAGGCTGGCCTCGAACTCACAGTGATCCTCCTGCCTCAGCCTCCCAAGTGCTGGGAGTATAGGTGTGCACAACCCGCTATGGATGCAAATTTCCCACAGGGACAGTGTGGTCTGCAGGGATTCTAGGGACGGCACAGCGCTCGCAGGTTTGGCCGGCTCAGGGCGCCCTCTCCTGGCCGGTGGGTTCCAATCTGATGAGCTCAGAAGACCGATGTCCAAGACCCCCGCAGGCAGCTGCCCGACCTCTGCCCGGGGCTGCCCTGTGCCTGTGAAGTCGCTCCCCGTCCTCAGACTGCGTGACCCTCACCTGCGGGTCAAAGGGCTCTCAGGGCTCCTCCGGGAACATCCCGAGACGGGTCCCTCCAATCACTGCGTGGTCCAGGCGGGGCCCCAACTCGCAATACTTGAAGTTTCCCTTCACTCTGAATCGGAGGGGAGTCGATGGAGGAGCCCGGGCCTGTTGTGGCCGGTACTCGGATGTGTGAAAATCTCCCGGAAAATGCAAACAGCCCGGGTGCTTCCTGCTCTGTGAGGACCCCGCGCACCGGGACGGAGCCGGCGGCGCAGGACCCAGCGGCGCCCCCTCTGCCTTTCTCACCTGCGTCCTCGCGCGCCGGGTCTTCTAGATGAACCTGCTTTCTCTCCCTTCCGCGTCATTCTCCGCACGGATGTTCTAACCTTCCCGTGCTCCTGTTTGTCTTCCTGAAACTATTAAAAAGAAAAAAGAAAAAAGAAAAAAGAAAAAAGCTCAAGGTTAAAAAAGAGCGAAACGCAGGCGTGCAAAGCACGGAGCAACCACGCAAGCGGCAGCGGCGGGGGCTGGGGACGGAGGGGGCGGCGCAGGCCCGGTGCTGACCTCGGGGACCCGGGAGGACACTTTGGACTCCGCTTGAGGAGGGGCCACGCTGTGGGGGTGAACATGCATTTGCGTGTGTGTGTGCGCGCGTGCGTGTGTGCACGCGTGCGTGTGTGTGTCGGGTACACATGATGAGCGTTCTATTCCTGCATCTATGGTAATAAGAACTCTCAGCACAAAACTCTCTTCATGGCTGCGTAATGTTCCCGTGTTAGAATCAAAGGCAGTGTTACTTTCAAAGGTCAGAGGTGCCGGTTCCTTCGGATTCTTTCCTCTCTGCTCCACGTGTAAAACAGAACCCCCCCCCCTTTCAGGACGAATTATCCATGAAGTCTGCTCATCCCAAAGGCTAGCGTTTTTATTTTTTTGTAAATGTATTTATTTATCTTTTTGAGACAGGGTCTCGCTACTCAGTTCAGGGTGGCCTCGAACTCTCAATGATCCTCCTGCCTCAGCCACCCGAGTGCTGGGATTACAGGCGTGCACCACCACTCCAGGCAGGGTAGCATTTTTATTTATTTTTTATTATTATTATTTTTTATGCGATACTGGGGATCAAACTCACAACCTGGTGCTTGCCAGGCAGGCACTTATGCCACTGAGCTATATCCCCACCCCAGGTTAGCTTTTTAAAAAGCTTTGCATATATTTGCTGTGGTGGTGGTTTGTGTTGCTTGGGGTGTGTGCGTGCGTGTGTGTGGTGCTGGGGATTGAACCCAGGGGCTTTTCACTGAACTACCTGCCTCATCCTTTTTATTTTGAGCCGGGGTGTGTCCGGGCTGGCCTAACCCTCCGGCCCTCCTGCCACAGCCTCCTGGGTGCTGGGATCACAGGCTGCACCACCTCGCCCGGGAACAATTCCTCCACAGCAGTTTCTGGCATGAGAGTGAAGCTAATGTCCACCTTCAGATGACAGGTGTGCTACCTGAGAGAGACGGCCTCGCTGTCACTCTGATCGTGTTTCCTAGATGATTGGTGCGTCCGGCCCCGTATTTTTTTTTTTTTTTCCGGTACTGGGAATCGAGCTCACGACCTTGCGCTTGCCAGGCAGGCGCTGTACCGCTGAGCTAAATCCTCAGACCTCCCACCCCCCGGCCCGTATTCATGTACGCGTGTGCTGCTTGCACGTCTCCTTTTGCAAACGTTTCCGGGTCTTTTGCCCGTTTTCAAATCAAGCTGCAGTATTTCTCTTCTTGCTGCTAAGCTGTGGGTGTCCTTGATGAAACGTGGACACGAACCCCGATCACCCGCCGAGCCCGCGCGCGTTTCCTCCCGCGCAGCCTCTCTGCGCTCCGCGGGCGGCTTCCCTCCCCGGGCGGAAGCGCACGCACTTCCGGGACCGTTTCCGGGACCGTTTCCGGGACCGCTTCCACCCTTTGCACCTCTGCTTCCTAGGACTTCGCCGGATCAGGGGAGCCTCCCGCAGACCTCGTCCCGCGCCTCCTCCACTGTTTTCTTCTGGGAATTTCACAGCTTTGGGTCTGGTCTTTGCGTCTTTCACCCCTTTTCCAGTTCTGTCGGGAGAGACGAGGCCCCGCCTCACTTTGGTTTTCTGCCCGCGGATACCAGCGGTCCAGCCCGCGCACGGGTCTTCCCTCCTCGCGTGTCCGCGCCTGGAGGAGGAGCGGGCGCGTGTGCACCGGGGTCCCTTCGGGCGCCCTGTCTCACGTCTCCGCGCGTGTGTCTGCACGCGCCCCGCTGTGATCGCGCCTGTGTCGCACGGCGCGCGGTCAGGGCGCGGGGCCGGCGCCTCGCTCTCCCGCGCGCTGGTTCTCAGCCGCCGGGCGCCCTGCGGCTCCGTGTGGGCTTCGGGGCCTTCTCTCTCTGTGCAAATGCGGCTGGGTCATTTTCCTCGTTCTGAGCGCGGCGCGCAGGGAGGCTTCACCGCCGAGAACGTTTCCTCCTTGAGCCGGTCGCACTCCTTTCCCGGGCTGCCCTGGACGTCAGCCCCGCGGCCGCGGGCCCCAGCACTGCGGATCTGGGGCGCCCACCGCGCCACGCTGCCGCGGGAGTCTCCATGGAGACCTAGAAGCCGCCCTCGCTGTCCCTCGCCCCCGCACGCCCCTCCTCCGCTCAGCCCTGTCCCCCTCGGCCGGCCTCCTCCTGTCGCCCGCACCCCGCCGACCTGAGAGGGGCGCTGGCACTGCGGCTCCCTGTGCCCGCGACCCCGCCGAGCCAGCCGGCTGCCCCCATCAGCCTGTGCCATCTTCACGTCACCCCGCGGTGCCCCTCACTCGGGAGCGGCCTCGGAGAGGACGGCGCCGGGCGGGGCGGGGCTGACGGGCCGAGGGGCGTCCTCAGCGTCAGGGGGTCGCCGAGCGGGGCGAGTTGGCCGCGATCGAGGGGGGAGCGGAATCTGCTGTGAAATACAAACACACACAGCAGCTCGCGCGCGTGTCCCGTACAGAGTCAGCGAACACAACAGCTCAAAGCTTCTCTTCGGACTGGGGATGTAGCTCAGCCGCACAGCGCCTGCCCGGCAGGCGCAAGGTCGTGAGTTCGATTCCCGGTACCGGGAAACAAAACAAAAGTTCACTTCAGGCTGGAGTGCTGCTAATTCTAAGGGAGAAAAAAACAGAACAACTCAAAATGGAAAACCGCAGCGTGGGGGCCGCTGAGGTGAACTGGGGTCACCGGGGCGCAGCTTGCGACAAGCCAGCGCTTGCAGGGCCTGGCTGCGCGTCCAGCACCTCAAAATAGAGAAAAGATAAAAAACGAAAAAGGCTTAAAAACAGAAAAATGCAAATATCTACCATTAGCGATTAACCAAAAAGCACTGCACCTGAGAAGAATTAGCACAGACCGCAAAAGAAAGCAACGCAAAGCAAAACAAACAAAACCAAGACGAAAACAAGCGTCCTGTGGACTGGGCGGCGTCAGAGGCTCGGCGCGCCCCTGCTGCGCACTGCGCCGCAGCGCACGGGAGGAGCGAGGGCCGCGCTCCTCGGGGAGACACTGCAGCCGCGTTCAACCTCTCGGGTCCTCGCGCCCTGTCGGCTGGCGCACACCCCTCAGCCCGCGTCCCTCGGTCTGTCCGGGAAGGACTCTCCGGGCTCCTCTGGTGACGCCGCAGCCACGCAGCAGGCGGCCGGGAGCCAGGCGGAGGTCCGGGTCGGGGAGGGGAGGAGCCTGCGTGTGGCGGGGTGCGTGCACGGGCGAGTGGGGGCGGGAGCCCAGGGGCCGTGGGAGGAGGGGCGGCTTCAGTGTCCTGGGAGGGCTTATTCCTCCTCCTGTCCGTCTTTCCGCCTCCCGATGCTGCTCTGCCCCCTCCCTTCCCGCTCCCCCCACAAGGCAAGGTGTGAACACTGGGAATGAATGAGAAGAATCCCGATCATCGTCCACCTCCCTGACAGGTGTGGGGGGGAAGAGAGGGACAGCAAAGAGATCCAAGGAGCTGGGGCTCTAAGCTCTCTGCCCCCACTTCCCTGTACACACACACACACACCCTCAGTTCCTTCCCCTCAGCCTCTGCTCAGAGACTCCCCATCTTTCTCAGCAGAGCTCAGCCAGGGGCTGCACCACAACCCTTCACCCGGAGCTGGGCGGCCTGGGCGTTGCTCGCAGGTGCCGTCCTCCCCCGTGCGGCCCCCACCTGCCCTCTGCTCTCCACACCACACAAGCTCATTTGCCTTTTAGGGAAAAAGTCCTGACAATGGATCCTGCTTTCCAAGTACTGACCTTTAGTAGGCTCTGCCCTGTGCCTCTTTAAGCTTGCCCTGGAGCCAGTGCTAGGACTGCCAGAGCTAAGGCAGGGAGAGGGTGGGCAGGCAGAGCAGGAAATGAAATTATGTGAGATGAAAACTACGGGATCCCTCCTCCCTGCTCATCCCAGAGACAAGACTTGGGTTTCCCAAAATGAGCAGAAGAAAGAGCGTCCAGGAAACAGCTCTCAAAGCAGAGAGGCTGTCATGCATGCAGCAGCCACTGAAGCCTCGGGGGACAGTGACAGGACAAACACCTGCCCTGTCAGGGACCAGACACGCAGAGCATGCGGACAGACTCCCTGGGAGAGCGAGGTCTGGCCGACCCTCTACAGACACTAAGAAGCAGGGAGCACACAGAGGCTGGGGTTGGGGGGGCACCCAGGCTGCACCAGGCTGACCTGGCCACAGGAAGCC
>NW_004955583.1:1036174-1037309 GCF_000276665.1 Chinchilla lanigera
GATTCAGAGTCACAGCCGCCTCCTCTGAAACAGGAAAGTTGGTCAGGGGGGGACACAGGTGACAGTGGGGACAGGGCGAGCTGATCTCGGAAGGTCCTCCGTTGTGCCAATAGGAAGACACAGTCAGAAGCCATCTGCAGACACAGCATCGAGGATTCTCCAAGTCAACAATCTCGGCACTCAGCCTGCGGCCAGCAGCTCTCTCCTGCTACAACACAGAAGAGTCACGAGCACATTCAGGGCCTCGGTATCACCGGCCAAACCCTGAGCAGCCGGCTGCTCCCTCAGAGGGTGCACATCAGAGAAAGTGTGTAACCCAGCTGGCCCCCTGCACACCCCTCTCCCACTCCAGGCCTGCAGGGTCTCACCTTCTCAGGTCAGAAGAGATGAGTCAGAGCCCTGGGCATGGTCATTGCCTGGGGAGAAAACATAACAAGATGCAGTCAGCGGCCAAAGACACGGGGCTCCAGGAGGAACTGTGGGGTGGGACCCCCATGGCTCCCGACTACAGGACCCCCAGGCTCTCAGGAATCAGCCCCCTTTCTTACCTGCAGCCTGAGCGTAGCCCCCTCCTTTTACACCTGTGGGAAGCAAATGTCCTGTGAGAAGCCAGGGAGAAGGCCAGGCCTTGACACCCTGGAAAAACTGCCCAGGCCTGGACCCAGGGAAGTTTCCAGATCTGGAATGCAGACCGAGGGAAGCATCAGGAGGCACGAGGAAAGGACATGTTCAGGACCTGGGCCAACTGCCCTCCTGGAGCTCTGTCTTGGCAGGGACCTTACCCTTTGACCATGATTGCTGGGAATCAGGTCCCCATCACCACAGCCCCCTGGGTGACAAGTCTGTCCTTCCTGTCCCTTGTGCTTTGCAAGAGTGAGTGTCCCTGGGCCAAGGGCTGGGTGAGTCCCTCTTTGTGTGGACAGTGTTCACCATGAGGGGGCGCACTTCTCCCTGCGGCCTGAACCCGAACACTTAAGCCCTGATCCTTTCTTACCTGCCCTATTTCTCCTCCGCATCACAAGAGCCACCACAGCAATGACCACCAGGAGACTGAGGACGGCAGCAGTGACTCCTATGGCTGTGACCCCTCCAGTGGGGACGGTGGGCTGAGGAGACGGCTCTGGGAAGGGAAGGG
>NW_004955583.1:1041269-1042111 GCF_000276665.1 Chinchilla lanigera
GCCCAAGGAGGTGAGGCTGTCCCTGCATCCCTGCGCGGGTCTAAGGGGCATTGCAGTTCCCGCAGCGCTCTAGGCTCTACTTTCTCACGTGGGAGATCTGCGCCTCCAGGCTGGTGTGCTTTTAAATTATCTTAATTTTACAACCAAGTTTCTGCATGTGAGTGCAGGACACAACTGCCAAACTGTAGAGCTCCCCTTCTCCACAGAGGAGAGGCTGCAAGACCCCACGTGGGTTCCTGAGCCGGCACAGCACCAACCCTATCTGTACTATGTGACCAGGTGTTTTTCTGTAATACATATTTCTATATAACCTTAATCATATATGTGCATATGATAAAGATGATTTATGTCTTAACAACAATAAAAAATCAACAGCAATAACTAATAAAATAGAAAAATTAACCATATGGTGTCATAAAAGTTAGGTGAGCTATGATCTCCCTCCCTCCCTCTCTCACTGTCCCTCTCTCTCCTTCTCTTTCTCTCTCCAAACTGTGGGTGAATGGAACACGATGGAGGAGGAAGAAACAACCCGAGGCCGTTCAGCCACCTGATCTTTGACAAAGGGGCCAAAAACCTGTGCTGGGGGAGAGTTAGCCTCCTTAGCAGAGAGTGCTGGGACAAATCAAAGATCTTAATGTTAGAACAGAAACACTTCATCTGCTGGAAGATAAAATGGGAAAAACTTTAAGATGCAGGCACAGGCAAGGATATTTTAAACAGAACCCAACTGCACAAGAGATAAGACCCAAAATCAACACATAGGATCACATCCAGTTAGAAATCTGCACAGCAAAGGAAGCAACCAACACAGGAAGAGACAGCCTACAGAATGGGGAAAT
>NW_004955583.1:1043371-1046633 GCF_000276665.1 Chinchilla lanigera
GGTTAAAGAGTGGAGCAGTCATCAAGCCTATGAAATTAAGGGGAAGGGGAGAAGTCAGCTCTGTTTATGATCAGTGCGGATGCTGGGGGAAGTAAAACAAAGTGAAAAAAATCACAAAATCAAACCGACCGAAGCCGAAGAGTGATCTGCTCTGCTCAAAAGCCAATTAACACATTTCCCAGAGGATAGTGGGCAAATTCCAGGCAGCAATGGACAAACATACACATAGAACAGTCACTTGAGTTGCCTGTAGCTGCCTCACTTCATAGCATAGTAAAAATCACAGCATCAAGTGGAGACCTCGAATGGTGTTGGCACATGTGTCACAGAATGAGACAACGTGTGCCTCCCAGGCACGGCAGGATCTCCACCTCTACCTGTGATGACGCCAGGGCCCGGTCTACCCCATAGACACCACACAAGCTGCACACCTTTGTCCTTCGTTTGGGTCAGCCTCGGGTTCCAACCCCACACTGCTTCCCCTGTGCTTCAGCATAAGAATAAAAGCCTTGCTCCTGTGCCAGGGCCCTTCTGTCTGATGCTCCCGGTGGAAAGCAGGAGAGCACACAGAACCACTAGGACAACCCAGTACGCTTACATTTGGAAACAGGCCCTTAAGGAGTTATAAGAATGAAAGAACTCCTGAGGATGGGCCCTGATGTGATGCAGCTGGCGTTTCTAAGAGGAAGAACACCAGACTTGACTGCACATGCACGTGAAAGGCCACGTGAGGACACGGGCAGGGCTGTCCTCTCCTAGCCACGGAGAGAGCCCTCACCACACACAGAATCGCCTGGTCCCTTGGTCTTGGACTTTGTATTCACTGAATGTTTGCCCCTCCAAAAAAATTCACTTCCTGAAGCTCTCACCCCAAACACAGTGATATAAGGAGGTGATCAGGTTCCAAGGAGGTCTTTTTGATGGCAACCCATGAGGAGAATCATGTCCTCCGGTGAAGAGCTAGAGACTGGAACTCTTCTGTCTCTGCCACATGGGGACACATTGAGCTGGCAGCCATCTGCGGGGCAAGAGGAGGACCCTCAGCAGGAACCGAATTAGCAGGCACCCCGATCTCAGACTTCTGGCCTCCAAAATTGTGCGAAAGAAATTCTGTCATTTAAGGCCCCAGTGTGCTGTTTGCTTCTGGTTCCTGAGTAGAATAACACAGCCCTGAAGCAATTACCACAAAAGTTCCCAATCCCAGTTGCAGACCTACGTTCAGGAATTCTGGTCAGAGAATTCATTCATGCATTAATTCATTCTAACACGTGTGCAGTGGGGCCTCAGTGAGTCCTCTGTGCCAGGCGTTGCTTCAGGCCGGGGATCGCTGACTCACAACAGACAGACATCTGCCCTCCTGATGCCGCAGTCTAATGGGGAGGACTGACAAGAAATCAAAACACAGCAGCCACAGGAATCTATGGTGCGAGCCCTGACACCTAATGCTGTGCAGCAGAGTCCAAACAAGCCCAAAACAGCGACTTTTCATTGTCTCTCATTCTGCGTGTTGACTGAGCTCAGCCGGGTGGCTCATCTCCTCCGTGTGACATGCCCTGGCCAGTGTAGGAGACAGACACACACCTGGGCCATCACCTTCCTTTGTCCTGTATACTATTAAATCTAATATTTTATACCTTTTCTGTATGAAATGAGTACATTGGAAGGTTGACATTTTCAGTATTGCTAACTTGGAATCACATCACAGGAGTCTGGGTCTCGTATCTATTCTCTTTAGAATCCACAGGACGACCAAGGGAATCTGAGCCCAGACATAGTCACAGGGCCGAAGTTTCTTGGCAAAAACAACCATTCCTCAAGCCCTGGAGCTTGTAGGCTGGAGGACTGCTGGCTCAGTGGGGCTCTGACCTCCAGCCTCTGCTGTCCACCAGCACTTTCTTGGTTCTTTTGGCTGCTAACCTTCTGCTTCCCAGCAGCCTCCTCCTTTACCCTTAACCTCTTCGGATCTGATGCAGAAGCCCTTGGCCAAGCTGGGGCCTCTCTGACAGCCTGTCTGTTTGCTGACCTCTGGAGCAGGGTCTGTGGCATTTCTAGAATCACCAGCCCCAGCCCAGCAGACACAGGGAGAAGTGACATGACAAGTCATCTTCTGCACTGGGATTGCTAGCTGGAAGACAGAACAAAGCCAAATGCCAGTTCCTTCCAGACTTGAACATTTCTCTGGCCACATCACAGCCCCAAGGACCCTGGACAGCAAGCAGCACTGGGCTTCCCGTGGCTCCTACAGTGAGGATGAGCTGGAAGGGTGTGAGCCAGGAAGGAAGGAACCTGACTCTCAAACCCTGACCCTGCTCCAGTTGTGCCACTTCTATACCCCCCATTCTCGTCTCATCCTCTCTCAGTAGAAAGGGCCTGCCATCTGCCTATGCGCAGGCACATCGCCACAGCCACCCACCCCTGGAGCTCCTAACCCTACAGGCCTGAGGCTCCTACACTGTGGATCCTGGGTCTGGTCCTCCGTGTCCCACAGCCAACTCAGTGTGATCTCTACAGAAGCCCTGGGCCAGCACCTCAAGGAGACTTCCCATGAGGGCTAGGGACAGGCCATATGCACTGATGGCTGCTTGGAGGAAAGTCAGAAGGCTGAGGCACGGTGACAGCATGGATGACAGGATTCTCGCAGATGGAGAGAATTCAGAGAGAATCTCCGCGCCTCCTTGCTAGAGAACTGGCCCAGTTTTCTAAGTTGGACATAGGCTCAAGAATAAGCAATTTTCTAGGTACCCGGTGCTCTTTTCCCTCCAAAGGGTTTCCTTCTGCTAAGCTCCTATTTCAGCTCCAAATCTAATGATACTATTTTTTGGTCTTAAACTTCCTGTGTCTTTTCTCATTTGCAACCAGATTTTATGACTTCCTGATTCCGGCTGTGTGGTTCTGATGGCAGAACTGTGCAGATGTCGCTGATGTCGGTGGCCCCTGCTATTAGCGTGTCTGCCGCTTCCCTTCACGGGGCCTTCATGAGGGTGTAACTTCTGGTTCACGATTCCTTCAGTCCATGAGCAAGGAGGACGCGGGAAAGGAGAGACTCTGAGTGACAGTGGACACAAGCATGGCACTCTGACAACAGGGACTGCTGTCCTTTTCTGTTCACCTCCTTTCATTCCTTCTCTTTGTCCACAGCACTGTCAGGATGCCTCAGTGGCTGCACAGAATCCCCAACCCTACGAGAGAAATGCTAGGAGGGGGCCGGAGGGGCAGGAGGGACAGGAAAGGAGGAGATGAGGAGGATTGAGAGTTTGTTTCC
>NW_004955583.1:1048907-1050594 GCF_000276665.1 Chinchilla lanigera
GAGCCAAGGTGACCCTGTGGTCTTTCACTCGATTGAAGGAAACAGTTCACTGAACTGAGTTACAAGACTCTGGCTTCAGTCCCAAGCCTGAAAGCTGCCCGATTCATGGCAACTGGAAAGCAGGCAGCAAGGAAAGAGCCAGAGAGGAAGGACCGGGAGTCAGGTACAGTCCCCAGGGCCGCAGCCCACGGCCATCCAGAAGTGCGCTCTTCTCATCGCTGAGATGTCTGTCTAGCCAATCACTCTGACAATCAAGACTGACCTTCACAGACCACAGTTAACACTGAGAAAATGCAGTGAAGGCTGAGATAATATGAACACCCGCATACATTTCAGGAGTTCTGAGTGAAGCCACCAAAAGATGCGCAGGGTGAACATCGACACTTGGACACGTTCTCCACACGGGAACATCCCATGTTCACGAATTGTAAGTCTTCTCGCAGAAAAAGTCATTGATCTCAAACTTGTTTATTACACAAAATGTCACTCAAAAGCAGAAACAGAACTTTCTGCCATGGATCGCTGCACCTCCAATTTAGAACTTTGTCAATTGGGCCAGGGATATAGCTCAGCGGCACAAGCGCCTGCCTGGCAAGCGCAGGTTCCTGAGTTCGATTGCCAGTACCAAAAAAAAAAATAATAATAATAATAATAACAAAGAACTTTGTCAGTGATAGCAAAGGAACCCTTCAATCAAAACCGGAAATTTACCAGAGTCACCTAATAAAGAGACACATTATAGAGCCACGCGACCACAGAAGTGAGCAGCAGTTCACACAGGGAACCCAGAAATAATCCCGGTGGATGTGGATATTTCATCGTTAAGGAAGGTGAAACATTTGTCGGGGGGTGGGGGGGATGAACTGTTTGTTTGTTTTCTGTTCTGGAGATTGAGCACAGGGCTTCGCACTGAGTTGTATCCCCGCATCTTTAAAAAATATATTTACTTTGAGATAGCTCTCACTAAGTAACTCAGTTGCCCAGGCTGATCTCAACTTGCGATCTTCCTACCTCAGCTTCCCAGACTGCTAGGACTGCAGTCATTGCCACCACACCTGGCTGGACAGAGTTTTTCCTAAGAAGGTCATTGGCTAACTTGGAAGGAAACAAAAGATTTCAACATCTTCCACACTAAATGTATATGTAAAAATTATTAAAATCTGTATAGCTGTGGAAAATGTAGATACTACAATGATTTGAGAACAGTTTTTAGAAAAAATGGAACATATTTGCAGTAGAAATAAATTTAATACATGTGACTTCGTTAAAGTTAGCAAATACCGGTCACCAGAAAACATATAAAAAAGTGAAAAAACAAGGCCAAAGAATGAGAACAAATATTTGCTATGGATATTGGCAAGCAAGGGCTACACAGAATACATAAAAGCTGATGAGATCAATGTGTACAACAGACTACGTATTGATTAATGGTCTTGTGCTCCCGATTTGCCAATCCCGAGGGAAGCCAGAAGCCCAGGAGCACGTGTAGGGACAGGAACCATGAAGGGCTCCGCAGGGAGCAGGGCCCCAGGGCGCGGAGCACGGTGTGCACAAGGACAGGAATAAGTCACATGAGGAAAAACCCACGTGGCAGCTACCCTGCGAGAATGCTTCACCTCAAAGCTGCTGGAAACGACAAAACCATAGGACAAGGTGGATGACCTTCATCCATGCTATGGGAAAGAAG
>NW_004955583.1:1051469-1053285 GCF_000276665.1 Chinchilla lanigera
AGAAAATGTCCTGTGAGGGCCAGGTGGAGGCAGAGTCCTGAGGGCCTAGAGGAACCATAACTCCTGACCCCAGACAAGTGTCTGGACTGGGACTGCAGAGCGAGCCGGCGGAAGACAAGGACACAAACAAGGAGGAGACAACCAGCTCCTGAAAATCTTCCCTGAGCAGGGACCTTCCCCCCGGGAACTGTGCGTGCTGGGAATCCGGTGCCATCGTCATGGTCATCAGGGTGGAAACTGTCCTTTTGCACACGTGCTTTTCAAGAGACCGGCGGTGAGCACGCAGCACCCAGCCTGGGTGAGCATGTGTGTGGCTGCTGCTTCCAGGGAACAGGATAAAAACTCCAACCTTGGCTCGAATCCCACAACTGCGGTGGGAAAATCCACACCCGTCCTTCCTTACCCACGCTGTCCTCCTCCGAGTCACAACAGCCTCAGCCCCAGGGACATGAGCCCCAGGGAGCCTCAGCCCCAGGGAGCACAGCTCCAAGGAGAACCCGGCAGGAAGCGCGCTGTTGCTGGAGTCGGTGGGTGAGGGGGGCCTCTGGGATAGGGGTGGGGGGGAGTGAAGGCAAGGAGCCCTGAGGCGAGCTCTCAGCTCTGCCCTGCTGAAGGTCTCCACCACAGCTCCCACTTTCTTAAACAAGGTCCCCCTTATCCTGTCTCAGGGTGCGGGGCCCATGCGGTCCCTCCTGCTGCACAGGGCCCGTGTAATTCTGCTCCTTTCCAGAAGGCACCATCACAGCCGCCCATTTCTGGAAGTTTCCATTCCAGTCAGGCCTGGTCTCCACAAGTTCCATGTCCTGGGTCAGGTCCTGCCCATCCTGCTGCCAGGTCAGGGAGATCTCCTCAGGGTAGAAGCCCAAGGCCCAGCACCTCAGGGTGAGCTCTTGCTGGGAGATGGCGTGGCGGGTCACATGTGTCACTGGAGATTCTCAGGGAAGAATCCAGAAATTCAGTCTCTTCTGTCACCTCCGCAGGTCACTGAAGCAGGATTCGGGACCATAATGAGGACGGACAGGATCATGGGTGCAGAGGGAGTGCACACTCACACACCAGCCTGGACGCAGGCTTTGGGAATGACCTCCTGCTCCTTGGAAACTCTCGGACAAGGCTGAGAGCCCAGGGGAAGAGGCTCCAGGTGTCTGCCAGAGCCTCGGGTTCTGACCTGACTCGCAGGAGACTCCCAAGAGCTGGAGTCGCAACTGCAGAGAATTCGGACGTGGCTGAGAACCGAGGAAGAGGGTGGCCCCGTGGTACCCAAGGCGGCTGCCATGTCAAAGCAAACTGCTGCTGAGTTACTTTGCGAGCCGCGTCCTGCACTCCCGGAGAGGCCCATCCCTTCGCGCAGCAGAGAGGAGCCTCACAGCCACTGTCCGGCGACCTCGGCCCTCAGGCCCCTAGGATGCACAAGGACTACACTGGCGGAAATGCTATGTTCGTCTCGAAATCCCCGGGCTCCAGGGCCCTGAGCCAGCGCTCAGCCACGTCTCCGTGCAGCCGCAGGTGTGTGGGAGCCACGCCGCGCAGAGCCACCCGCCGCGCCCCTCCGGGTGGTCCCTGCGGTACTTCCAGTCCCCGCGGACTCCCACAGGCGCCGCGCGACCCGAACTTCAGTGCTGGAGCCGGTAACGAGTTTAGGTCCTCCTCCAGAGCGATGTGACCCGCGCTGTCCTAGGGAACCGCTCCTACCGCGAGGGGGCGCCCTTCTGCCCTGAGGGTGCGGCGGGACGCCCGCGGGGAGTGACAGGCGGGCCCCGCCCCCAGACAGCCCCGCCCCCACGGACGCCAGCCCCGCCCTTAGCCCCGCCCCGGA
>NW_004955583.1:1053940-1055148 GCF_000276665.1 Chinchilla lanigera
TGCGGACGGACTCGGCTCTGACAGCCCCGACGAGGCCCCGCCTTATCTGGAAACCGGTAAGGCTGCTCCGAGCGGGTCCCCCATAAATCCCGACACAGGGGCCCCGAGGAGTGAGACCCGGGAGAGACGCACAGTCGCCCCGGCTCCCGCTGCACCCAGACCCCGCCCTCGGGCCCCAGACCCCCAGAGCCTCGGGAAGGTCGGGCTCTCCTCGGGTCCCTCCTCTCCGCATGAGCGTCCTTTGTTCTGTGTCCCCCAGTACTGGCCTCGGGGCGTCTAGAGAAGCCATGGGGACCCCGGTGGGCCATCCCTTCCTCCTCTTTCCCTGTAGATTCCCTCTCTCCCCGCACTCCTCACCCCGTGTGTCCGGGAAGGATTCTCCTGGAAGAGCGCTCAGCCCGTGATGCGATGGGGAGAAGGAGCCGGCGCGGGGAGGGGAAGTGAGGAAGCAGCGGGTTCTCCCACCCCGCGGCGCGGCCAGGGCCTCCGCCCAGATCTGCTCCCTCTGGATACTCAGCCCTGAGTCTAAACGTAGTGCTTTTCTGCACGTCGTTCACAGCTGTGTCTACATCGTGCTGCAGTGATGCTCACGTGGAGAATCGGGGAAATAAACTCTTGTTCATGCAGTGTGTTTCAACCGGAGTATGCAACCTTGGCCTGGAACTGCAGCACTGCCTGCATCCAAAGTGCGCCCCTCCGGGCTAAGCTTTTACCTGCCTTTGCGCTGATATCTGAGGGATGAAGCTGCCTGTTACACCAGTACGGCTTTCTCGATCCCCATGAACACAAGCAAAAGGCCACCCGGGTTTTAGGTGGCCCCGCCTAGTGTACTGAATCTCAGAGTGCTCTGCTCAGCCCTGTGCATAGGTATTTGTTGAATGTCAGGGAACTATTTACATCTGAAGCAAGCACAGCTGCGGGGTGGCTTCCTGTGCTTCCGTCCTCACTTCCTGGGTCCCCTCCTCCTGTCTGGCTCCCTCCCACTCCAGCCCTCAGCTCCCCTGAATTCCTGTCTCTCCCAAGCTGCAGCATCAACTCCGTCCCCTCCCTGTGCCCAAGGACTGTTCCCTCCGGGTGGTCAGCCATCCCGCAGGTGTGTGTCAGGCTGTGTCATTTCTCCATTCACAGTGCCCCTCGGCTCTATCTCACTCTGGGAGAGTTCTAGAACAGAAGGCCCATGAGCAAGGAGCATAGGCTACTTTCGTCCC
>NW_004955583.1:1055433-1056729 GCF_000276665.1 Chinchilla lanigera
AGAAATCAGGTCCTACCTCCAGGGCTTCGGGAAGAATTCAGTTTCTTGAAGGTGTAGGACGTCATTCTCCATTTCTGTGGTAGACATTTGCTGAGCCTCAGACTGGGAGACCACCTCACAGGGATCCCTCTCACTCTTGGAGTCTCTTTCCTCAGCAGGAAGCTTGTCCTTAGAGCCCAGTGGTGGGTTCCCCTGGGCAGGAAGGAATCGTCCAGGATGTCCCCTCCAGCCTAAGTTCTGAGCTGGCCTTGAAGTACATCCACAAACTGCACGCAGAGGCACCTGCCCGCCTGGGGAGCTGGGAGAAGTTGAACAAGCAGAGCTTGGTTATTTCTCGGCATCTGAGATTCTGCCTCTCATGGCCTGAGGGTTCCCCTCGTGTTTAACTAGATCCCAGCTGGACGTCAATGTTCAAATAGGTCAGTAGGTATTACAGTACTGAAATGCTGGGTGTCCACTTAAACATGGACTTTCTCTTTACATTTAAAAAATATATGTCAGTGTGTGTAATAACTCAGGGCTAGTTTTGAGCAAAATCTGAAAGTGCGAAAGAGGGGATGTCAGGAACACGGTAGAATAGGAGGAAGGCACTTGTGTCCCCCCACAACAGTCCCTGGAGGCCAACCAAGGAACTGGGAAGGGAAACCCCTCCCCACTGTGGTCAGACCAACCTTTCCTCCTTCACCTTTGGGTGCTGAATGTTTCGTCCCAGCAACAAGAAAAGTAACTGAGACACCTTCCAAAAGTCTATCTCATGACACAAGAATCTTTTGGGGAACATTTTTGATCAAAACTGTCACAGAATCTGATTCATTTGACACCACTTTCCATTCAGAAATTCAAAGGTGCTTCTCTCCTGTCTCCCCACCTGCTCTGATTCCAATACATGAACCGCTGCTGTCTTTATGATTAATTCTGTAAGATGCCTTCTTTTTCTCATGCTGGTTTCATATACTCTCTTCTGCCCTCTTCTCTTCTCGACAAATACAGGTTATTTTCTCCAACAGAAGAGTGAGTTGGGTGAAAAAGCTATAGGCCTGGATGGTGATATTACAAATTCTCAAAATAGTTGTTTGTTCCTTCCCTTAACGAGGCAAAGGCAACATCCCTTAGACTATTGTAGTGTTGGTAAAAATGGTAATTAACTTTATATCAACTGGGCTGGCCCATGGTATCAGGCATTTAGTAAATCATTATTCTGGATGTTGAGATGAGCGTGTTGCATGGCTGAGATTAACAGTTCAGTTGGGAGAGTCTGAGGGACCAGGTTTCCTTGCTGTGCCTGGCCTTCATCCA
>NW_004955583.1:1065683-1078599 GCF_000276665.1 Chinchilla lanigera
CCTCCCTCCTGTGGTTGCTTGCTCTGTGGCACAAGGCCCAAAGGCCATGAGAGGACACGGCAAGGCCACCAAAGCAAGCCACAGAGGGCCCTCACCAGAAGCTGAATTTGCCCGTACCCTGTCTTTGACACAGAACTCCCCCGCCTGTGATAGAAAGCATTTCTGCTGATTCAGTCACCCGGGTCACACTGCTTGGTCATGGCAGCCCAAGGTGTAAAAGACACTGCAAAACTAAGCACCAGGAAACACTGCCTTTGCAGGCTCAGATTCAGGGTTAAGGGATCTTGGCCATAGCATTGATGCATTCATCTCATAAACAGTTTGGGTTCTCGGACCTAAAGCATAACCCCAAGAGGTACAAATTCTGAGGAGCAAAGAGGCTACAGAACACGGAAGGGCTGAGGACAGCACAGAAACACAGGAGTCTGAGGACCTCGTCTAAACCTGAGAGGTAGGAATTGACACCCAGTGCAGTGTTGGGAGGAAACAGGGTTTCCTATCATCTCCATCAGAAACAAGGGCAATAAAACAAAGAAAACATGCAGGCCATAAGAAATGCAAAACAAGTTGCTGACACTGAAAGGGGTTGGTGTCACAAACTTAGGTCCCCGCCCCCAGCTGTTTATCTTGATGGTCCCTTTGGATGTGAACTCAGTGAAACATGATTAGGTTCACTGGTTCAACAACTATGCATTAAGTGCACAGCTGGGCCAGCAATATTGTAGTCGCTGAGATAAGGGAGAGAAAAAACCTGTCAAAAATGCATCCTGTCACAGGCTTCTCATTACAGTTTCAGGAGATGGAGAAGAAATAAACACTGAGTGACATGTTGTATCCAGTCCTGATTTATGCTGAAGAGAAAAGCCAGGCAAAGAGAATGTGTAGTGTAGTGAGTGCTTGTCTGCATTCCTTCTCTGTCCTGGCTGAGACAGCATACCCCACCCCAGAGTTGAAAGAGGAAAGGTGTATTTCACTCACAGTTTTTAGAGGTTTCAGTCCATAACTGGCTGGCTCCAAGGCATGGGCAGGAACCTGACCATGTGGTGCAGGAGCCTTTGGGACTGGCCGATGGGAAAAGTTTGGAAATCTTGGGAGATGCCTGCTGAAAAAGGAGAGCCAGAACATCTCAGGGTATGGAAGGGAGATTCTGGTCAGAGCTCCAAAGAGCAGAAGGCTGATAGAAAGGCTGCCAGTAAAGACCAGGCTCAGGAGTTTTGTGCTGGGAAGAAGGACTGCACTGACTACTGGGTTCCAGATGATGTGTGTTCTGGCTTTGCAAAAAGTTTGTCTGCATTTTGCTCATGTCCAGAGGCTTTACTTATGTCCAGAGGTGCAGTGCGCAGTGGAGGGCAGAGCAGAAACCCCAGTGTGTGCCCTGGCGCTGGCTAACAAGCGCCTGCGTTCTCTAGGCCCCGGGCAGCCACCAAGCCCAGACTTTCCCGGCTCAGTCTCAGTTAACGTTCAGCCCTTAAATATTTCAGCCAGGAGGCCCGAGGTTAAAAGCATCTTTTGGTGACCACCCAAAGGGCAAAAAAACACTTGCCAGTGCAACCAACGTCTACAATGTTCCTGAAATAAACGCTGATTTTGGACCTGTAGGCTGAAGGATCACAGTAACGACCCAGATCGGTCCGAAGGAAAGACAAGTAGAAAGGCTCCCGCTGCGCCCCTCAGACCAGAGACTGGCGCCTGGGACTTGGAATGAGATTGGGCATCTGAGATGAACGCACACTTCACAGATAAAAAAATACAAATGTCAAATAAATACATGACAAAATGTTCAACGTCAGTGGTCATTCGAGAAATGCAAATTAAAACATTGAGATTCCATCTCACCCCAGTAAGAATGGCTAGCATTAAGGAATCAACCAATAACAAATGCTGGAGAGGCTGTGGAGAAACAGGAACTCTTCCCCTCTGCTGGTGGGAATGCAGACTGGTGAAACCACTGCAGAAAGCAGTTTGGAGATTCCTCAGCAAACTAGGCAGAGATCCTATTCAACCCAGCTATTTCCCTCTGGGTATGTTCCCAGAAGATCTGAAAACATCATATCACAGGGATATATGTGCACCCACATTCATAGCAGTGCAATGTGTAATTGCTAAATTGTGGAAGCAACCCAAACGTCCACCCACTGAGGAATGGATAAAAAAAATTGTGGTACTTTCATATGCTGGAATATTACTCACCTATAAAGAAAGATAAACTCTAGGCTTTTACAGGTAAAGGGTCACAACTAGAGACCACACTCATAAGTAAAATAAATCAGACCGGCATGTGTAAGCATCACATTGTCTCAGTAATGTAAGACTGGAAAGAGAGAATAAAAACTAGGAGGTATGATAGTCACTGTGCAATGAAAGGAAAATGCTCAAAAGTAAAGGG
The DNA here is from genome assembly GCF_000276665.1 of Chinchilla lanigera. Classification (NCBI taxonomy): domain Eukaryota; kingdom Metazoa; phylum Chordata; class Mammalia; order Rodentia; family Chinchillidae; genus Chinchilla; species Chinchilla lanigera. The sequence goes on from NW_004955583.1 coordinate 1,068,070, forward strand.
CAACTGGGGTGTGGGAAAAGAGAAGGGAAAATTATGTAAGTGTGTATATACAGGATAGGTAGCACAGTTGTTGTCTTGGTTACTTTTCTCTCGTTGCTGGGACAAAATACCTGATGCCCAAAATTAAGGAAGGAAAGGTTTATTTTGCTTTACAGTTCGTGGAGGTTTCAGTCTGTACTTGGCAGATTATAAGGCAGAGTGGCACGTGGCAGAGAGCTACAGCTCAGGGTGGCAGACAACAGCAAAAGCTACAAGCACACACCAGAGCAGAACGGAGGAGGAATTGCCTCAAGCACTCTTTTCCTCTCCCTTACATATGCAAACTATCCACCCCAGCATGGGCGTAGCTCTCACACCCATAATCAGTCAAACTCTAAAAGCCTGCCCCATGGCCTCATGAGGCTTTGGGGGGACACCCAGACACAAAGCATAACAGTTGTACTACTGTCTTCTATTGCTCTACGGAAAGGAACAGTTAATGACTGCTTGTTTGGTCCATCTTGTATTTGCTTTCCTGAGAAACCACTTTGAAGTTATCAATAACTAATACAACAACTGCGGTTAATTTCCTACAACTTGGTCTGTAACTCCATTTTGTTTGTGTTATTCTTATGCTATTTTGTAAATGGATATCTGTCTGCTAATATGTTTTCCTTCTTTTATTTTTTAAAATTAAAGAAAAAATGAGAGAGAACGGCGGAGCGGCAGCCCTCGCGCCCCAGCCGCAGCCCGTGCGAGCTCGCGCGGTGCCAGCCCGCGGTGCCCAGGCAGTGGGAGGTGAGGTCACACCCCGACCACAGCTCCCCTCCGACGCCGACCTCCGCTCCCCTCACACGCAGGCCTCGGCTCCCAGGGACCCGGGCGACTCCTTAAGGAGCGTTTCCAAAGCGAAGAACCACAGTGGCGCACTGGGCGCGGCCGGCCGACCCTTCCTCTGCGCGCCGAGGCTGGGAGGGAGAAGGCGCCGCCCAGCGCGGCCCGAGCCCACGGCCCGCAGCGCTCCCGTCGCCGCTAGAGCGGCTGCCAGGCAGCAAGCGGTGGGCACGGGGCCACATCCTCTCCCGCTGCCCAGCCCGTGCTCACACAGATTCCCACGTCCGCACTGGGCAGGTCGCTCCGCTCCTGCCACAGAGCCTTCATCCCTGCGGGCGCTGCGTCCCTGGTTTCCTTTCTCGTCCTCAGACACAGCGCCTCTGCTCAGGGCTGATTGCTGAGACCTCAGGGCATCTTTTGGAGCACCCGTGATACAGGCAGCCGCGCGGGCAGAGCCCATCCTAGGCTGGCTCCCACGGCCTGGACACCGAGTGGCTCCCTGTCCCCCACAGGGACCCCAAAGACGCCACATTCTGCTTAAACCCACGGGAACGACTTCCTTCCACCTCCGTCCCCGCTGCCACCAGGAATTGGAGGACAGAGACTGTCTTCATTCCCGAGAACCTCATGTCCCCTCTGCTCTTGATCAGGAGACCGTAGCTGTGCACGGGAGCAGCTTCCTGTCAAATACTCCCGGGAAGGGACGCAGGGAACAGCCAGGTCGTTCTCAGAGCCCGAATGGGATTGAGAAGAAACATTCTCTGTTTGCCTGCAGTGCGCACAGAGAGAAGCTGGCAGTTCAAACGCACTTGGAAACTGGCAGGACCGTCTTCCTCCCCGGAGGGTGTGAGTGAAGGCAGGAGCAATGCCAGGGGCCCGTGCACCTGGGAGGGAAGCGGGAGACCCTGTGTGTTTTCCAGCTGTGTGGGAGTTTTGCGGGCAGTGTCCTCAGCCACACTCTGAGGTCTCCATTCCCGGAACCTGAGACCCTCCTCCCTCTCCCTGCTTGCTTCCTCTGCAGCTGTGGCCCGCCCGGCCCTGCCCTCTCTCCCCTACAGGAAGGGAGCAGGCACTGGGCTCAGGAGCCGCTGCAGGGAGGTCTGAGCTCCGGCTGAGGCTGGAGGAGGGAAGGCGCAGGGGCCAGGCGGGGTGAGGGAGAGCAGACCCGGCCCAGCCAGGTGGAAGGGCTGGGAGTGCAGGAGGCGTCCACAGCATCGGTTTCCATCACCCACAGGGGGCTCCTTCCCCAGCCCCACAGCAGGGAAAGAGCAGCAGGGATGTGGGACGGTGCAGCTGAGAGAACGTAAAGCTGCTTCTGCCCTGGCTGGTCTCCTCCTCTCACACCACTGCCCGTGGCTGAGGTGTACGTTGTACAGACTGAGTTTTCATCGCATCCCAGCATCCTGGCAGTTTTGAGCAGAACAATGAAAGCAAAACGTTTGCCTTGGACTCAACAGTACTGTCCCTTTTCAAACTTCCTAAATGGCCACAATATGGTTTCCTTTTCCTTATTTCTTATTTGGGACAGGGGCTTCCTAAATTGACCAGGCTGGCCTCAAACTAACTCTCCTCCTGCCTCAGCCTCCCAGACTACAATAATAGAATTCCGTTCATTTTTCCAGGCCAGGATATGACCCGGGAACACCTCCTCTGCTCAATCCCATAGCTTTCCTCCTCTGGAATCCAGAGCTCCTCCTCAGACAGTCTGTGTCTTTAAGGATCCCAGTGGTGTTGTAGTGGACAGGCCCTTTATTTTACAGAGAGATCTTCAGCTTGGCCTCATCTCTTGTCAACCTGTGAGGAGAGTCAAGGTATGAATTTGGGGCAGGCATTGTCCAAACACACAGAACAGAAGGGACATGACGTCAGACGTCAGTTCGGGAGCCCATGATGTCCTCTCACCCTCGGTGGGTGACAGGGTTGCCGACTTGGTCTCGTGGTGAGGCAGTCTTGGCCTGTTACGTGCACTACCAAGTGACAGTGTTCTATGGTTGTCTCAGTATTAAGGAATGTGTGAGGAGGTATTTTGGAACTTGGAACAACCTGGTCTCTCAACGAAATTTTACTATCCGGCTGTAGCACTCACTGATGACTCTTTCTGTTTTGAGTTTGTAAAATCTGGTTTAATTCACATCTGACAGGGAGGGAGCACAATGTGAAAATACATAGGCACAGGAACATCATGGGTGCTAGACAACGCATTAGTTTACGGGATAAGAGGATAACCATACATGTGAGGGTTCAAATTGACTCCATCGCTGTGCTATAGCTTTTGTTTGGCTCAAGTGGCTGCTGAATGTCAAGTGTGCCGAGGTCCCCCGGAGCACCCGACGACTCGCTTGTCCTTCGACTTTCCCACAGTGACAAGAGAAACCCAGCCGTCTCTGACTCTGGCCCACAGGGTGTCACTGCTACCCAGACCGAGGAAGGCAGGGATTCCTGGGCCAGGTATTACTGCACGGAGGTCTGTCCAAGCCAGACTTAGGCTAAGAAGGCTGCGGCCAGCCCCCCCCACAGTGGTCTAGCATTAACAGGGTCCAGGAAAGCACCCTAAGAAGCAGCGCCTGGTGATTGATTAGGTTCCAGCACTGAGCTGTCACACTCACAGAAAAAGCAACACGGAGCTTCACTTTCACATGAAAGACTTGTGTCAACTGGACCTGGCTCGCTGGTTTAACTTTCACATAAATAGTGATTATTATCATTTAGACCCGGGAGAAAACAATTTTATACCGGTCTTTCCTTCACTTAAGTTTCAAGTAGCAGTAAAATTGTTATGGGGTAATGACGAGCCCATGAAAGCAAAATGTGTAACTCTCTTTCCCAAGACAGAAAACGGCCCTGTTTTGAGTCCTGTCCAGTTTCCAAAAGAAAGAAAACGTACACACACCTCTGTTATTGCACATCTTTCACAAAACTTGTATATGTGTGATATACACATTTCAATATGCTGCACAGGAAAAGACTGTGGCACTTTGTGGGATACATGTTTAACAAGGATCATTACACCACCGATGTTTGAGAACAGGACAGAGGCCCTCCCATAACTAGATGTTACACTGTTGAGTTAGCACACAGGTTTAAAGACTCCACAGACTCGGAGGCAAACATTTCTGCTTTTGAGTGCTGTGAGATGCCCAGGCCGTCAACAAATGTTAAACGCAAAGCAGGCAGAATAAGCCTTTCCTGGGAGGGGTAACGATCCTGTTATTAGAAAGTAAGTGTGGGTCAACAAGTGGTTTTTAGAGAGCCGTAAAAAAGGGAAAAAAAGAATAATAGCAGAATAATAAAGAGCCATACAGAAGGTTTTGGTCCAGACTAGCATTACAGTCTTTTATCCCAGAGAAAGGCTGGCTAACGGGAGAAAGGCTTCTCAGACCCAATGCTTCCTTTCCGTGCGGCGGGAGACCTGCTCTCCCTCTGTCACACTGAGTCAGTCTTCTGGTAGTGTTTAGCGGTTTGGGGTTTTACTTGTGTGTGTGCCCTTTTCTCTTAGTCTTCTACATCATTCAAATTAATGAAGTGAACTCTGTCAAGTGACGCTGCTCTGGCCCAGAGGTCCTGTTTTTACTTGCGACTGCCGTTGATGGGTTCACCATGACAGGTGACCGTGGTGAGCCCTGCCACTGTAGCTGAGGAGCCGGTGACGCACAGGTGCATAGGGTGCCCTGGCCTTATGACTTGTTTCTAGGAGGCTGAGATTGTCAAATGGATTCTCTGTCTTGTAGAGGTTAATCTTCCAATAAGAAATTTAAAAAAATTTTTTATCAGGATTGGTCCGATGTAGGAAGCTGCTTTGAATGAAAAATACTGCTCAGGTTTGGAAGTCATTACCTGGCCAGCAGAGGGACTCGGTTAGACATTATCAAGCACTTTCTGGCCCAGGGGCCTTATGCAGGGGTTCCCATGGCCTATATCATGTGGTTAGAGAGATGGTCCATGTTTCCCACATCTTTACCTAGGTGTTCCAGAAGGATCTCTGTGAACCGTTCTCACTCAGAAAAAAGGCCAGAGGATTTGAGCTTCGTTTCAAAAGACTTGCTCCCATCTTGCACTTGGCCTTTCCCTGTGAAATAAGATGTTTCCAGTATGGGTCAAAGGCCACACAGAATGGAACAAAAATGTCAGTCTCCTCATTCCACTGCTGTAGAGCAGTTATCTGTTCTGCCTCCCGTAGTTCTAGACTCACACAGCTTTGACATCATTTCTGGGTGCAAAGTTAGAACTTCTGAGAAACTTTTGAATCCCAGTGGTACTTAGCACACAACATATTGCCAGTAGAAGGTGCTTAGTAGCCATTACATTTTCAAAATAAAGCCCTCTGTGAGCAGACTCATAAACCTACAGAGACTCCCAATCTCAATCCTTCAGACCTGGACAGGATTCAGGTGGTGAGGGTGCTCCTCCCTCTGCAGTGTCTGACCCGCCCCTCAGGTCAGATGCTCATTCTCATCACCACCTGCCAATCAGTGACACTGGTAACCCATGGAAACTCCGTGAAAAGTCCTGAACCTTTTCCCCTTTTCTCCTCATCCTCTCCAATAGTGGTGTTGGAATGTTTCTGTAAACAGGTACAGGCAGGTGCCATGACCTTGGTTGAGCTCGGGGTTTGCATAAACTTTCTACCCTGCGCTGCTTTCCAAGCCTCTGGAGCAGCTGTTCAGCTGCAGCCGCTGAATGTCATCTCAGTGTTCTTTCAGGATCAACACCAGTGACTAGAGAAGCTTCACTCCCATCACCGACTCCTCTTTCCTGCAAAGAATCCCACTCTGCTGCTCTGGGGCTTGGGAATCCAGCTGACCGAGGCACGATCTCCACACAGGAAAGGTCTCCCAGGGCCGAGATTCGGCAGCTCCTCCTCTCTGTGAGCACCTGCCTGCGCTACAGCTGGTGTGGAGCCCGCTGTTTCCGGAAGAAGGAAACAGGTTTCCTGTGGCAATCAGAGCACAACCTTCGCTCTAGAAGAAGGAGGCTGGGCCTGCACGGGCGCCAGCCTGGCTGCTGGAAGAGGAAACTGTCTTCTCCTGGCCAGGACCTGAGCTGCTCCTCATGTAGTTGCACGGGTCCTCAGCCTCTCCTTACATTTCTGACGCCTTGGGGCACAGCTTGGTGGTCCACTTTCCCTGGAATGCAGCCTAGAGTGAGCCCCACGCCGTTTAGAGGACCCCTCTGGTCCATTGGCCACGGCCTACCTGCTAAGTGTGTGATCTTCCTTTTAATTTCCAACTGAACAATGGGAAAGAACAGGAAGAAAAGCAGAATGCCCACTGGAGACCCATCCTAAGGCGCAGATGTGCACAGAGGCGAAGCTGTGGCCAGAACCTTCTTCTTCGTCCTCAACGCAGCCCGCCAGGCCGGCGGCCAATTGCACGTCCCCTGCTGCCAGAGACCGCGCCTTCAGGATTCTGGTCATTGTGCTTCACCAAGCCCTGGGGGGTGGAATCTGATTGGATCCCAGGACTGCAGTCAGAGTTGTCACAGGAGGACCGTGCTCCACCCTTACTTGCGCTGAGCTAAACCCCCAGCTCCTAATAGTGGTGCTTGAATGTTTCTGGCCTGTGTCCAGTAACCGCGCTTAGCCAGGTACTGCCTCTCCCTGCTGCTGTAGAGGCCTGGGCTGTGGGCTGTGGCTTTGGTAGGTGCGGGCTGTTTCACAGGATTCCAGAGGAAAAATGGCGTTAGTGTCTCTTTCCACACTACAGGAGGCAGACAGGCTTTTCCCTTCTTCGATCGCTTCCTGAACTTTGTCCCTGGAGGCTGCGATATCTGCTCGTGCGGAGGAGACAGCACAGATGGAGGTGAGGACTGTGCCGCCGCTGGCAGCGTGAAAGGCCCAGGGCACAGAGCAGTCCCTGGTTTGTGGGGGGATGCGGTGTCCACAGCAGTCTCGGCTTTCCGGCAGCCCCGGCCCGCAGGGGAGAGGACAAGAGCAGGGATGAGGAACAGGCCCGCGACCCCCGCAGGAGCCGCACGCGTGAAGACGCTCTTCTTCATAACGCTCTGCACACACGGTGCAGATGGACCCAGAGGCCTCCACGCAGAGGACGAGGATCCCCACGGCCAGGGAGATGGCAGCGAAATGCAGGAGCCACGGGCGATCTCCCGGAGCCCTTGGCAAGGACGAGTCGCGCGGGACGGGCTGCAAGCCCGGGGTTGGGAGCGCAGCACCCATAGATGCCCAGGTAGGGTGCGGGCTCGCGGGCGCCCCCTGCCGCCGCGGCCCTTGGCCTCCCTCTCAGCCCTCTGCGCTCAGGAGGGCGCTGAGCTCCGCGGGGCCGAGGCACCCAGGAGGTCCAGAGCATCGAGCGGCAGGTGACAAGGACACGACACATGTCGAAGTTTAAGGCGGAAATCCGGGATTAAAACAGCCGCCGGGGCGGGAGCGGGAGCGGGGGCGGCGGGGAAGGAAGTCGCAGCGCTATGGTCACCCACCCCGCGGCGGACGGCACCGGTGCGGGTCCTGTGCGGATCCTGGGAAATCTCACTGAGCAGCTTCAGAAACAGCCGCAGCGCACAGGACAGGTGCGTGAGCGAGTGCGTGGACGTCTGGCGTGGCCAGCGGCGCAGCGCCCAGGGCCAGCCCAGGCCCCGCAGGAGACGCTTCTCGGTGAGATGCGGGGACCACGGGCCGGCTGCGCTCAGGAGTCTGTTTCCAGTGTACCGCGCCGAGCCCGGGCCTCGCGCTGCGCCCACCGCACCTCGCTGCCCATTCCCGCCCACATCGCTTACTACCATCAAGGCTGCAAAACATTCACTATGGGCGCCACCATTTCTCTATACATACGAGCTGGGGTTCCACAGGAGAGAACAGCGTTTCCTCTTCCTCCTATTGCTTCTTTACGTGTCCATTTCATATCCGGATGCGTTAAGGTGTTCAAGCTTTCTTTAAGGGGTTATATTAGCGCTGGTTTTTAAGTCCTGATTCAGTCCCTAATTGCCTAGGTAACCTTGGACAGATCACTGACCCTTCTGGGCCTTATGGTCCTGTGTGTAAAAGAGAAAGAGAAGAACTTTGTGCAGCGTTCTTCTCAAGGTCACCTCTCCCACATTCCCCTGGCTCTGAGGGACCAGGTTCAGTCCATCACACACATGTAAACTTCAGTGCAAGAACAGGAGAGGGGAGAAAATTTATGTATAGATCAGTAACGACCTGGGCACTCGCTAAAGATCCCAGCTACTGGGGAGACAGGCCGGAAGATCACCACTTCCTGCAGCCTCAGCAGCTTATGAGACCTTGTTATGCTTTGTGTCTGGATGTCCGCCCCAATCCTCATGCAGTCATGGGGCGGGCTTCTAGAGTTAATGATTGATTCATGGTCGAATGCTGGAATTATGGAGGTGAGTGCGAGCCCCTCCCTGGGGCGGATCGTTTGCATACAGTGTAAGGGAGGGAAAGAGGCTGCCTGCCTCCCCTCCTCCCTTTCTGCTCTTGCTACTTTTGCTGTCTTCCACCACCATGAATGGTTGCCCTCTGCCATGTGCCACCCTGCCTTGGAGCCAGCCAAGTATGGACTGAAACCTCCACAGATTGTGAGCTAAATAAACCTTTCCTTCCTTAATCTTGGGTGTCAGGTATTTTGTCACAGCAATGAGAGAAAAGTAACCAAGACAGACCCTGTCACAAAATAGCGGGTTCTGGGGCTGCAACTCAGTGGTAGAGTACTTGCCTAGCAGGGACAGGGCCCTGGGTTTAATCTCCAGAAAAGGACAGAAGAGAAAGAATCAATGACTAAGGGTTTCCAAATGGGATAAAAGACTTGAACGTATAGACTCAGGAAATTCTGTGAGCATCAAGCAGAATATAAACAACTGAAATCGTATCTAGTCAGACAGAAAAGGAAGGAAACAGAAAATCTGGAAATAACTAGAGAAGAAGGACAGATCACACACGGAGTGACAAGAATAAGAATGAGCAGTGTGTGACCTGCTAATGTGAAATCAAAAGCAAGAGACCGCAGAAGACATTGCAGTGACACTTAAGGTACTGTAAGAATATTGTCATTAACTGAGACCTCTGTCTATATCCAGGAAAAAAATTTCCATCTCCACGTAACAGTCAAGGCAAGAAGAGAACAAAGACTCAGAAACTCAAACTCTGAAGAAACAGGCCACTAATCCATACCACAACACTGGTGAGCCTCAGGCAGGCATGGTAGCTCATGCCTATAATCCCAGCACTTGGGAGGCTGAGGCAGGAGGATCATTGTGAGTTTGAGACCAGCCTGGTCTCAAACTTGGGAGGCTGAGGCAGGAGGATCATTGTGAGTTTGAGACCAGCCTGGGCTACAGAGTGAGCTCAAGGCCAGCCTGAGCTGCACAGCGAGAGCCTGTCTCAAAAAGACAACAAAACAAAACAAAACAACACAGATGAGCCTCACATGCATTTACCAGGTGAAAAATCCCACAAAAGGTTCCCCATTATCTGACCCCATTCACATGTCTTTCAGGGAAAGCAAATGTCGAGGGGCAGAAAGTAGCTTGGGGTTGTAGTCACGGCTTGGCAAGAGAGTGGCACAGAAGACTGATATATACTCTCAGGGGGAAGGAGAGGTTCTGTGCAGTTCCTGATTACTGGTGACAGCATTCCCATGCCCTTGTTAATGTAATGCAGTGTCAGCGTAAACACAGCACCGCACATTACAGACTATGAGCTCTGTGTATGCAAACTGATTTATAAGTACAGGGCCGGGATCCCAGAAAATAAGACCTAACTGGAAAGTAATCAGCCTTGAAAGCTAGAGGTCAAACACACCAGCTGCAGGCACCATGCCTTCCCTTCCCCTACAGAACACCACTGAGCAGGAGAAGAGCAAGGTCTGATCTTCTGCATGGCAGTGGCCGTCACTATTGGGATGAGCAGCGCTTATTATCGGTTGAGGTCTTATTTTCAGGGAAACACAGCACAGGAGTTACACATACGCATTTGCTTTTATAGAAATGTGCACAGCTCTGGTCTGCACTGCATGGCACACAGGTCTTCAAGCCTGATTATTTCTACACTGTAGGTTCACACCTGAGCTGGTGTCAGTATGTGCAGCTGCACATCAGGGATAAACAACTCAAATGGCTCCCAACTACAGGACCCCCAGGCTCTCAGGAATCAGGCCCCCATACTTACCTGCAGCCTGAGCGTAGCCCCCTCCTTCTACACCTGTGGGAAGCAAATGCCCTGTGAGAAGCCAGGGAGGAGGCCGGGCCTTGACAGCCTGGAAGAACTGCCCAGGCCTGGACCCAGGGAAGTTTCCAGGGTCTGGGATGCAGACCCAGGGAAGGAGCAGGAGGCACGAGGAAAGGACATGTTCAGGACCTGTGCCAGCTGCCCTCCTGGAGCTCCGTCCTAGCAGGGACCTTCCCTTCCGACCCTGACTGCTGGGATCAGGTCCCCATCTCCACAGCCCTCTGGGTGACAAATCTGTCCTTCCTATCCCTTATGCTATACAAGAGTGAGCGTCCTGAGAACCAGGGCTGAGTGAGCACCTGTGTGTGTGGATGGTGTTCACCATGAGGGGACGCACTTCTCCTGGGGGCTGAACTTGAATGCTCAGGCCCTGACCCCTTCTTACCTGCCCTCTTTCTCCTCCACATCACAAGAGCCACCACAGCAGTGACCAACAGGAGACTGAGGACGGCAGCAGTGACTCCTATGGCTGTGACCCCTCCAGTGGGGACGGTGGGCTGAGGAGACGGCTCTGGGAAGGGAAGGGAGGTGAGAGGTCC
>NW_004955583.1:1078930-1079576 GCF_000276665.1 Chinchilla lanigera
GGGGTGAGTCGGTGCAGGGCAGGAGGCTCCGGGTCTCTGAGGGGGGAAGGGATCTCTGTCCTGAGTGGGTGGAGACTGAGAGACCGGAATAAGTGGAGCAGACCTCCAAGGACCCTGGGTGTGGGCACAGAACAAGCCCGAGAGAGGTCAGTGCACAGCCTCCTGCAGGGCAGGCTGACCAGGATCTCAGGGATCCTCCCCTTCCATGCTGGGACAGACCCTTCCTCCCCTGAGAGAAGGGGCTCAGGACCGCGACCTGCTCCTAGCTGTGAGATCCCAGGAGCGCTCTTCCCCACGATGGAGAGGGCTGCCGTATAGTGGGAAAGGTTCCGTTTTCCTCCCCGGAAGACACCTGCCCAGACACAGCTGAGATGCGGAGGTCTCAAGGCGCGGTACCTGCGCGCTGCAGCATCTCCTTCCCGTTCTCCAGGTATCTCTTGAGCAACTCCACACACCTGCCCTCCAGGTAGGCCCTGAAGCGCTCTGCCACATGGGCCTCCACCCACTTGCGCTGTGTGATCTGAGCTGCAGTGTCCGCCGCGACCCAGGTGCTCAGGTCCTCGGCGAGGGCGATGTAATCCGCGCCATCGTAGGCGTCCTGCGAGTACCCGCGCAGGAAGCGCCCGTCCGACCCCACTTCGCAGCC
>NW_004955583.1:1081083-1085411 GCF_000276665.1 Chinchilla lanigera
GCCCAAGGAGGTGAGGCTGTCCCTGCATCCCTGCGCGGGTCTAAGGGGCGCTGCAGTTCCCCACAGCGCTCTAGGTTCTACTTTCTCACGTGGGAGATCTGCGCCTCCAGGCTGGTGTGCTTAAAATCACCTTATTTTCTTTTAAATTTTATTTTAAAGAAAAAAGACAAAACAGAAAAAAATAACAATATGATAGAGGGTAACAGTGGTTAATACACTGCATTTTGGGTTGTTGTTCTTTGTTTCTTTCTTTATCTATTGATACTGGGAATCAAACTCATGACCTCAGGCTTGCTAGGCAAGCGCTCATGCCACTGAGCTATATCCCTGGCCCTTTTTTTGTTTATTTGTTTTTGTCTTTTTAAGACAGGGTCTCACTATGCAGTTCAGGCCGGACTTGAGCTCACTTTGTAGCCCAGGCTGGTCTTGAACTTCCAATGATCCTCTTGCCTCATCCTCCGCAGTGCTGGGATTATAAGTGAGCCCCACCATGCCTGACCAAAATGTCATTTTTAAAAGTGATGATGTGATTCTTGATTCATTAGGTCAGCTTAAGAAATTAAGAGAAGATTAACTTAATAGATAAGGAGTTCTCCGCCCTCGGGTGTGGAAGACTCTCCTGGGGCCTGGACGGCACAAAGGGGAAGGAGGAGAAACCTATCTGCTTCTGTTTCTTTGGAGGAGCTCCAGTCCTAGCCTGCACCCTGAACGTCGTTTCCTGGCTTCCGGCACAGACTCTTCGGCTTCCGGCTCAGGTCCTTCGGCTTCCTGGGTAGATGCTTCAGCCTTCTGTGGCAGACCCATAGGACTCCTGATTCCGACTTGCCCGGGGTCACTGCAGTGAGCCCCAGGCCTGCACTGACTCTTCCGGCCTCCAGGGTGCGGACGCCCCCTGCACGCTTCCTCACCCGACTCTGTGGGTGACCAACCTAAGCCAATCTTGTAAATTCTTATACATTTGTTTTTTTCATTTATTCAAAGCATTTTTGTATAATCTTACAATTATAGCACAGTCATATAATAAAAGAATATGAAATAATAAAAGAATAAAAGAATATGAAAATGCAGAGAGGAATAAAGCCAGTGTCTAGGCCTTTAAAATAGAAGCTCTTGAAAAAAGTTACACATTTTACAAATAGGATTACAGAAAAATTTAGGAGAAACTAAAATTGCCTTCATAACATTATATTACCAAATGACACATCACTCAGTTTGTAGCAAGCAGTTTTATGTTAAGTACATGTTTGTATCCTGTGAGCTGACACCTACTACATTTTACATTCAAGTCGAAATAATTCAGCACCTTTTTAGCTCAAAGAATGAATGCAGTGCTTTGCGCTCAGAAGTGGGCCAGAAGTTGGGTGCCAGGAATGAAACTTAATTTGCAGATGAAATATACTGATTGTGGATAGTAATAAAAAAATAAAAATTATAGAAAAGGGGACTTTTAATCTTTTAATGTACTGTTAGTTTTAAAGCAAATTTCTTAGAAACAAAATATCTGCTGACCAGAATTTCAATCTCCTAAAAATTCTCTCTGGGTGTCAGGAAAATCTTGGTAAACTGTGTTTCCTCTAAACTTTGAGCATCTGGAATGTTTACAAATGTGACTATCTTATGAGATTTCAAAGAGCAAGAATTGTTATGACAAATAATTCCTAGTGAATAATTACACAGAATTTGTAAATAAAGTTATCATATAAAAATACAAAGATTTCTAGACATTGGCCAGTTGCACACTCGTTTATGTCCCGGTTCTGTGGGAGACAGATGAGTCTCAAGGGCCGCGATGTCTTTAAGCCACGCTGTGGGCTGAGTAATCGTGAAACCGCTAACGTGGCAGGCAGTGAGCTCACGAAATTATTTTCCATGGTTCCCAGCCTCTGTCAGGTAAAAGCTGCCTCTCCTCAGTGCTCAGGGTTCTGTGTTGTTTCCACACCCTCAGCTCGGTGAGACAGGACTGAACTCTTTCTGTTATGAATTGATGACCCTCACCAGCTGACCGTTATGTGAGTTTTGACTTTTATTCAAGGAAAAGACCTCTTCAGGTTCAAGTAAGAGCAGGGGGAGCATCAGCAAACATCAGACAGGAGTTGGACAGCTCAAGCTCCGTAGTAAAACTCCTGAACGTTGAAACCCACAGTGTGGAGTTCTTTCTAAGTGTTTGGAAGGATGGGAGGGAAGGGATAGTCACAAAAGGAATAAACGAGAACCTTTAGCTTCCTAACTGAAACACGTTTTTTGCAAAATAAACCAAATATTAAATGCTGTATTTAACGGACATCATAGGGATTTGAACTTTCTAATTATGAGAAATACATATGTGCATATAATTAACTTTTCTTTTTATAAATTAAAATGGCCATGAAAAATAATAGTGGTTACAGTTGAAGTTGTATGGACATGTACTTTTAGTTGTGAAGAACGAAGTAAGATGAACCTTGTGGGGAAAGGACTGTGATTGCTAATGGATTGATTACTGATGGTCGGCTTATGATCCCCAGTGAACTGAGTGCATGGGGTGCTGGGTGGAGGAGTCCTGCCTGAGGATGGTTCCCATCAGCTGAGAGGCAGAAATGGAAAGGGTAATGAATTTCTCCTGTTGGTCTTAGTTATATTCCTGGTTCCACTCAAAGGTGATTGAGATGAGTGATGAGGGTGGCAGTCCAAGAGACTGTAAGCCCCCTGATCCCAGACTTCTAGCTCTCATGTTTCTTATCTCTTCTACTTTCCTTTTTTCATCCGCAGGTACCTCGTTCTCGGGACCTGTCACTGTAGTTAATACCAACAGAACCTAATGGGTGACAATGACATCTTTCATATCATTGAGGGTAGAGACCATGTTCTGTGGTGCCAATGCCAGCACACGAGCGCCTGGCTGCTAGTAGGTCTTCAGGTGATGACCGATGGGTAAACAGATAAAAGAGCTTATTGAGATTTCTACAGATGCGCTTCTCTCATGCATCCAAAGGTCTTGATGTTGGCTAGTTCTTGATGCAGGGGTAAAACTCTTTCTGAGACAACAGATGTTAAATCTGGAGACTCCAGTCTGGCTCAGTGTTCATACTGACAGTAGTTTCACTTAAGCAAGTACATTAAAGTACCTCTGTTAGAAAAGACTACAATTTGAAGGAGTCATGCTACAATCCTAAACTGAAATGCTCTTAAAGGCAAACAAGGTGTCCCACAGCTCAGACTCCAGCTCAGTGAAAGTTCCACCCGTATTTATTGGTGTGTGCGGGCGGATAGGGACCATGAGTGTCATCCCACCCACCCCGATGACTACTTCTTCTCCATCTCTTGTCCCTTTTATCATGCTATGTACCCAGGAAGTGCAAAAGCATTCGTAGTTGCTGTTGACTTTACGAATCTGTGACATATAAGATGGGACGCAAGCTCCTCTTTAAAATTTTACCTAGTATGTCCTAACATGGCAAATGCTTTGGTTGAGATTTTATTTTATTTTTTTTGAGGTTTTAATACTTGTTAAATGTAGGAAAACTCCTGCCTAAACACCACTAAATTAAGAGTCTAATTTGATTTCTTTCTGCATCTTTGAATTTAAGAAAAAGGGCCGGGGATATAGCTCAGTGGCACAAGGCCTGCCTCGCAAGCACAAGGTCCTGAGTTCAATACTGGTACCAAGAAAAATTTAAAAATTAAAAATGAATTTAATAATAAGATTTTCCAAATTCTGTTGTTGCACATAGTTTCACAGTGTAAAACAGAATCACAGCTGTTTCAGTCTGGACTGCAGTCCTTGGTTTTACAGAAAGTATTTTCTTCTCTCTTATTCACCAACCCAAGTGTGCAATGCTTGCTAGTATGTACCTTGCTGATTGGGACTATATGTCAGACATACACGTACACACAAAGACCTGTGTGATCAATTCCTGAGTATCCTAGAATGATATTCCTATATTCTACATGTACTACTATCATCTACTGTGGATAACTGAAAAATTTTAGTATCCTTTACAATAGCTAAACAGTTAAAAAATATAGGAGAATTGAAGATCTTGACATGGTTTTCATTTTAAGTATTTGAGAGACAGTGTGGTTTTGATGATTTTTTTGTATGATTTTTTATGCCTCAAGGAAATTTTACTTTTGGCTAACACTTCAGTTGCTTAAATGTGTATTATTTCTGGATGTGTTACATCGGTCCCAGAATGTAGTGGATTGATAACTGGTGGTCAACTTATAACCCCCAGCTGAACTGAGTAAGTGTGGTGCTGGGTGTGGGAGGCCCACCTGAGGACTGTTGCCAGCCCCATAAGAGGCAGACCTGGAGAAGAAGAAGCAGGCTGCTGGGAACTGAGAGAGGC
>NW_004955583.1:1086041-1092795 GCF_000276665.1 Chinchilla lanigera
TCCTGTATTATATTGTTCCCCTTGCAAAATAAGCCCCAAACCAACACACAGAATGACTTCCCAGTTACAAAGCTGTCCACATATGTCAGCTCCCAGAATGATAATTTTAAGAATGTCACTTGAAATGTCTCTATGCATAGAAAAAGTAAGAGTAGAGGGGAGCATCGAAAAATATCAGACAGGAATTGGACAGCTCAGTTACCTAATGAATCCCAAACAAAAGTTGTCTCAAGTGAAAATGAAATTGTACACTCGGCAGAAAGTTATCTACTAATTTAGAAAACGTGAACACGATTTTTACATAGGGATATAACTATCTGAATACATACATGGCCTTTTCTTTGCCAAATAGCAATATTTTTTGACAGCAATAGTAATATGTTTGTTCTTTCCACAGCACCAAGTGTGTCTGCATCTATTTAAACGGTAAGAGCATCATTTCTAAATTAATTTACACTAAGACACATATAAGCACATTATTATTGTGTTTCACAAAAGTCACAACACTTTGGAAAATAATCAATTCAAGGTAATTTTGGCTCATTCATTAAAATATTGTTTTCCCTTTTATACTATAATTTCAAAAGAAGCACGGGAAGCTTGGATTTCTTTGGAAGAGCCAGATATGTAACTACGGAATTGAAACACTGTGTTAATTCACAAAGTAATGTGAATAAATACTAAAAACTTCCCAAATAGTGTTGATTTAATTTTTCAGAGTCCAGTTGTGTGCTCTGTTGTAAAAGAGTCAAACAAAAACTCCTTGCTTGTTTTCTGTTCTGTTTTTCAAAATCTGTGAATCCTGCTGAAGCTAATCCATCTTTCTCTCACTCAGGACACCAGGTGCTGACTTATCCACGCGAAGCTGGACTGGCTTTCTGTACGGTGCAGTTGTGCAGCCTGGGGCATCTGCGTGGCGTCCTGGGTACTCAATGTCGCAGTGCACAGGTTGTTGCTGTGTCTGGTTCAGGAACCAGGTAGCTGGGATCGACACTGACCCCGACAACGTAGCTTCCAGGTTGTCCATCTGTAACGTCAGTCCACGGGCCATCAGTACCTGCTGCATAGGTATCGTCCCAGCCAGGACTCAACCCCGTGTGTGTGCAGTACATGCACGTCGCCTGTAGTAGCCACCGTCACACGACGTGTCCTGCAGACAGAACCTTGCTTTGTGACCTTCGGCTGCTCTGCTGTGTGTGTTGGCATCCAGCAGGTCATAGTGCCTGAACCCGTCCATGCCATGGTAATGCTGGTGACAGCTGTGCCTCTCCCAGGGTATCTTGGGCGGCTTGGTAAGAAGTCAGACGTTCCTTGGTTTTTCACTCGCTGGGGAAATCTTAACATTGCCCTGTAATCATAATCTCTCACATCTGCCCTGTCCGCAGAACTGGCCAGGCAGTTCTCCCCCGCGGGGAAGGGCAGGTCGGACATGGCATCTTCTGCACGCAGGTGGACTCCTCGATGTGGTAGGGTTGAGCACCAGGTCTGGGAGACTGCACTGGAAGTAGCTGGTGCCGTAGCCCGGGCGGTACCTGCCCGCCGGCCAGGGCCGCTCATACGTGTTCTAGTAGGGGTTGTCGTCGGGGTACTTGTAGGGGTTGTACGGGTCGTCCCCCACCATGCAGTCCCCATGGCGAGGCGGTTGCGGCTGCGGGGATCAGGGATGCGAGTGGGCTGGCACCCTTCAGTACCCTTCTTGAGGCAGACCTGGCTCAGAACCCATGGGCGGGAGCAGGCTCAGGCTGGCGGCTGGGCCCCGGCCACATTTGTATATATTAGGTCATATTTGTTCATCTAGTAATCACTGACTGATACAGATGTGCAGTGAAGTATTTAAGAAAGATGGCCCCAGTATTAACACTTATTTTCAAATGTCTCAGCAAAAATTATAAAAACATACTTTATTTACATACATGAACCAAATGTGACAAAACACTAAAATAATTAGATCTGCAGCAGCCATCGCACTGTTCTCTCACACTTAGGGATCTGGGAGCTCCATCACCAGCAGGAGGCAGGGAGAGACTGGCCGATCGGGTCCCGTGATCCCCACGACCTCAGTGACCTCAGACAGGGGAGACCCAGGAGCTGGGAGAAGGCGGGAGAGGAGACAGCGCAGGGCAGGGCAGAGCCTGTGAGGATGTGCACCCAGGACCCTGGGGATCCAGGGGGACAGAGCCAGACAGAAGGTCCCAGTGGGTGCAGCAGACAGTGAGCGGGCGGGGAGAGGTGCAGGAGGGAGCAGCAGGACATCAGGGGTTGGTGTAGATGGGACTTGGTGCCAGTGTGGACCCTCCCTTCGGGGCCAGGACAGGACCAGAGCTCCTCCCAGTGCTTCAGTTCCAGGTAACGGGTCCACACCACAGCTACAAGCA
The DNA here is from genome assembly GCF_000276665.1 of Chinchilla lanigera. Taxonomy (NCBI): domain Eukaryota; kingdom Metazoa; phylum Chordata; class Mammalia; order Rodentia; family Chinchillidae; genus Chinchilla; species Chinchilla lanigera. The sequence goes on from NW_004955583.1 coordinate 1,088,417, forward strand.
GAATCCAAACCCAAGTCCAAGTCGGAGCTGGAGGCAGCCCCAGGCCCCATGCTGGGCCGTTACAGGAAAGCAGCGGGTAGCAGATCCTGCCCAATGCCTGAGCGAGGACTCTGGGCTGCAGGTAGAGCGACTTCTACCAACAGCAAGGGCCGTGTGCAGAGACTCCAGCCAGAGACTGAGTACGCAGACCTGACACACATCACATGGGGTTGAACATGGGACAGTCTCTGCCTGACAGCAACAACAGAGGCAGAGACCTGGGGGGTGGAGGAGGAGCTCATGCAGACCTGGGGGGGTTGAGGAGGAGCTCAGGCAGGGCAGTTGCAGCTTGCAGTTGCTGGGACCGGGGAGGCAAATCTAAAGCTCAGAGGGGCCAAGCCAGGCAGAGGAGGCAGCTACAGCACAGTCACAGAGCAGCACAGGAAAGAGCTGGAGGTCAGACAGTACAGAAGCAGGAGCCCAGCCAGACCGAAAATGGCCAAATGGTGTGCAGTGACCCTCTACGGGCAGTTGCAACCTGACCAGCAATTCCAAAAGGCAGAGGTCAGGGGCTGGGGATTTAGCTCAGCGGCAAAGCGCCTGCCTGGCAAGCGCAAGGTTGTGAGTTCGGTTCCCGGTACCGGAGAAAAACCAAAAAAAAAAAAAAAACAACAAAAGGCGGAGGTCAGACCCAGGCCCTGAGCTTGCAGGACATCAGGGTGTCTGTGGATACTGCCATGAAGGTATAATATTTTTACCCCATTGTGAGGGGGTGTCCAGTTAAAGGGAACGTCAGTACCAGGGCCTCACGTTGTGCTAGCTGTTCATCGGTCCCTCACAAATGTACACCACCTGCATGCATTAGTGGACACCGAGACAGGCCATAGCCTGATTTACGGCACTCCTGGTGGATTCCTGGTAAGGCGGCCTACACACACAGCTATGAGGGACACGCCATCCAAGTGTGCTGGTGACTGTGACTCTGGGTATAGCTGCCCGCCTCCTGAGCCTGTGCCGTGCAGGTCTGCCCCTTACTGGGTGCATCCCGGTGGTGGGCATCCTCCAGGGCTTGAGATGGCAAACAAGGATGCTCTCTACAGACAGAGCTGCTGAGAGTCAAGAAGACTTTGCTTTTGCGGGAGAAGGAAGACAAAGGACACGTACTCTGTCATCACAGGGTCATGTGCACCGCAGGCTGGCGGCGAGGACATGCTGCATGGTCAGCACTGCAGGATGAGCAGGCACACTGCCCTGAGGATGCCGGCTCACCTCTGAGTCTCCCGCAGCTCTCGGCCAGGCCCGGTCGTCTCTGGCAGCACGGGGCAGTGTGTAGCTGGGCCACTGGTGAGGCTGGGGCCGGGAGCTGTGCTGTCACAAGTTCAGGGTGGTCTGGTTGTGGGGGCAGAGACAATACCACAGGCTGGGATTGATGAGACACAGAAGCATCCTCCCCAGCACAGTGAGGCAGTGACAGACTTTCCTAGGGCTCCTGGGGCACTGAGAGCTTTTATTCCCCCTTCAGCCCAGGTCTCCAAGCCCCTGCGCAACCTGAGTTAGGAGGGCATAGCCTTAGGTGGGACAGAAGAGGCCAATCAGAATTTTCGGGTGGCAAAGTGCAGGGCGACCCAGGTTGCCCTGTACACCGGATGCAGGCACCTGCCAAGGGCTGTAGCTGGGATCTGTGGCAGCACACAGAGTGGCAGCGGCGCCTGCAGGAGTTCAGTCACAGGTGCAGCAGAGGAGGAGCTCTGCGATTCCCCCAGAGACAAGCAGCCAGCAGCTCCTACGCAGCCTGGGAGTCTGTCACCAGCGAGGCCCTGTAAGACACAAACCATCTACCCAGGGCCGGGTGACTGCCTCATAGGTGTCTGTCCACAAGATAGGGGTCACTTAAGCACCAACGCTGGCCAAATAGCATATTTAGAGAAACAGACTACAGGGCACAAGTTCCCTTTCTGCTGCATGACAGCAGGTGTCAGGGCAGGCGGAGTATTAGACAATGTTACTCCATCACCCCCTCCACAAAAGGAACCACAGAAACCCCCGTGAAGAAGGTCAGCTCCGGACACCAGCAAGTGCCTGGCACACGGATGGGTCAAGCCGTGGCCCCGTCACAGAACAGGTGGCTGTGGCTCGACAGCCGGATACAGACAGCAGTTTGACACTGAAACTGGACAGCGCAGTGGCCAGGCCGAGCCGAGGGCCGGATAGGTAATGATTACCAACGAGGAGGCCCCTTTCCACAGGCACTGGCAACGAGGCAGTGCATAGGGGTCTGATGCTCTCACTTTCTGTGTAGAGGGCCACAGGTGAGTGGCGGGGCGCTGGCAGAGCAGGGCCGGGCCATGCGACAAGGCCTGTAGGAGGTAGGGAGAGCATAGGCAGTCAGACAGACAGGCCAGAGCACATCTAGCCCGCGGCCACAGCAGGGTCAGCAGGGCCACCTTGCACAGGTTTACAGGTCTGTTCTGCACCAAAGTCCACAAGAAGAGCAGAGGGTTTGACCAGAGGGGAGACCACTTTCCATACCCTACCCAGGCACTATCCCAAGTGTGGACAGCTTAGCAGGAAAAAGCTCCTGTGTTCAGCTCCGTGGAGATGCCAGGGGGCTTGGATCTGGGAAGGAAGGAGGTGAGGCATTTGCCGAGACCTGGAGAGCCCGTCTGGCTCCAGCCCTGGGCCGGCTGAGGGTACTTGCCAGCCCAGCCCCCCAGGTGATTGTGCCCATGGATGTACGAGGGCAAGGACTGTGCTGTGGCCTAGAATGGTTCTCCCAGTATTGCTGCTGTGCTGCGTGGACCTGTGGTGCCGCCGCTCCCCCTCTAAGAAATCACACCTCACCTGCAGATGGCGGACGGTAGGGAGGAATGGAGCCTGAGACAGCCACACCTGGGATCAGGCTGGGGTGTGGGGTGACTTCCAGGGGATGTTAAGTCCAAACCAAGAAGATTTTGGTGCAGGTGCACCCGGACTGGCTCAGTGTGAGTAACTGAGGTAACCAAGGCTGTCACTGGCACAGGGGCCCCTACGGTGCATCTGGGTAAACGTGCACTGCCCCAGGCTGCTGTGAGAAGGGGCGGCAGCGCCCGAGACTGAGGATGTCCGTGTCTACTGCACCCGCAGCCCTGTGCCTCCTCAGCCCGAATCTCAGGGCCTCTCCCCAGGCTGACCTCGCGACATGACAGAGGTGAGGTGGTCGGAGGTGAAGAAAGCACCATGACTCACTTCTCCTTTGACACCGACCCGCCTCTGCTTCGGTGGAACACTTCAATAAAGATATTGGTTGAAATATTCCCAGAATTCCTGCAGTGTGAGACAGAGACATGAAGTATGCACATGACATTGGAAAAATGGCCCTGATACACTTGTCCAGTGGAAAGTTGTCACAACTTTCAGTTCATGAAGCAGTGTCATCTGCCAAGTGCAGCGAGTGCAGTAAAGCAGAGGCCAGTCCGGCGCAGGGCGTGGTCAGCGCGCTGCAGCTCCCGCTCCAGAGGCTGCAGGACCAGAGTCTCGGGCTCAGCGTGGCTCAGAGCGTCCTCCCCTGCTGAGCTCAGCGCTGCGTGGGCTTTGCTCCCGCGTGTGCCCTCCCTCCCACACCAGCCTTCCCCACTCCACAACACTCGAGCACATTCCTGTCAGAAGAGGGGATCCCGGATGTCACAGCTGTGTCCAGATGTCCCCCAACCCTGCTGCTGCCATAGGTGGGGCTTCCTCAGAGGGGGCCGGATCTAGAGTGTGTGACACTGGGATGGATTCATGGTGCAATGCTGGGATCAAGGGCACTAGGATTAAGGGTGTGAGTGCTGCCCACCCTAGTAGCCTGGATAGGATGTAAGGACAGAGAGGGCTGTGGTCATCCCTTGGGCTTTGCTACTTTCTGCCCACCACAAACTGTTTTTCCTCTGTGATGCCCATCTGCCACCACACCCTGCCCGGGAGCCACTGATTATGGACTGAAATCTCTACAAACTGTAAGCTAAATAAACCTTTCCTCCTTTAACTTTGGGCATCGGGTATTTCGTGTCAGCAATGAAAAAGACAATGGACCTCACAGGTCCTATTTTCCAACCGAAAAAGATGTTAAATTACACTCTGCTTTATAAACTCATAAATCTGTACATTAGCACTGGAACTAAAGGCACGGAGGGGGGTGGTTAGCAGAGTAGAAAAATTGCCACAGGAATTTATCCCAGATAAAAGAGTATGAGATCCTTCCTCGCAGCTAATTCCAGAATCTGCGGGACCGCTTGCGGCCGCCAGGCCGTCAGCTGGGCCTCTGGACACGTCGTGCGTGGGCGTGGGCTCCCGTCCGCGGTCCCGATGCTCCGCCCCTTCCGCTCCATCCCGGCGCTGGCTCCTCCCGGCCGCGGCGTCGCGGTCGCCGCCGGGACCTGAGT
>NW_004955583.1:1094415-1096313 GCF_000276665.1 Chinchilla lanigera
TTTGAATTCTCACAATTTATCATTGGCAAAAATACACTCAGTATCTTGTCTTGAAGGGACAGGCCCGGGTCATTTATCATACTATTCTCTGTCATTTACTTCTTCCAGAAAAAATAGTATTGTAATGAAAAGGGTTAGTATAGCTCCCAGAATGTCTCTGATGGAAACAAATATCCTACTTTGGAGAGCAGTAGAAGTACATTATATGGATTTCCCTTTCATCACATCAAATATTTGAAAAATATGAACTTTGGTTTGGAGATCTGATGAAATGAGTAATTTTTCCTACTTCAACCTGATCTGTTGAAGTGCAGCTGGCTTTGTTTGTTTCCTTCTGAAGTAATGAAGACTAAAGTAACAAGGGTAGCAGTTTAGTATCCATGGTCCTTCTCCCCTGACCCCAGGTACTCACTGGATTATTGAAGACTGAAACACAATTTTCTGCTGAAATTAAATCACTCTTGAAATAGCACCTGTACTGCCATAGGTTGACAAGTTACCAAGCAGAGAGCTAGTATCTCTTCCCTGTGTGCAAGTGGTTCTCCTGGCTTAACCCTTTGGGCTCAATGGATGAGTATTTTGTGTTGGTGAGCACTGTGGAAGATGTTTTAGTCATTCAGGAAGTTCTTGGGGGTGGTTTAGGGACCCTTGAGGTTGATCAAAAGTGGTTTGTGGGGTTGACTTTTTTATACAAGGATGTTATTAGGCAAGGAATATTTAACAGTAAATTGGCCTTAACTCCTACTCCTTCCAGCCTTTTACTTAGAGAGCATCATGGTTCACTGGGAAGGCAGGGAGAGAAAAGTGTAAGGAGAAAATAGAAGAAAAGAAAACAGTAAGAGATGCAGAGAAGCTGTTGAGAATGTGGACGAAATTTGCCATCTAATATCCATCCCTACACACACACACACACACACACACACACACACACACACCCTTCCACTACACAGAGCTGCCCGACTGGGGCCAGACTTCCTAAGAAATGTCACTCCAAATGGATTGCGTAAATTGCACAACAATAATGTGCAAAACTGTGAAACTCCACGTCTAATAAGGGAAGCAGCTTTCCTGTGCCGGGGCGAAGGTCAGGGCCCTGTTGGCAGTTGACGGATTCGCACTGGATGCTTCCCCTCCTTCCAGCTACTTACTGCTGTGAGCAACAGCAAGGCTGAGGCCCAGACCAGAAAACGGCAGAAGAGAGGCGCAGAAGTTACCGAGACCTGGAGCGATACACAGAGTAAGGAGGACGCAGGTGAAGCCAGGCTGTTGCGCATTGTCTCTAAGCAGAAACTTAGAGCTCTGCAAAACCAGCCAGGACAGGAGGGCGCCAGGTGAGGGGGTGACTGCTCCTCCTCAGCCTTTCCTGTTTTCCTCCTCCAGGCTCTCGGGAGATGCTTCTGCCTCTCCTCTATGGACGTCAGAGTCAGCCAGATGATTTTTCTCCAGTCTGACTGAGAGCTCCTCAGAGATGAAGCTCTTCCCCAGCTGTCTCTGAGCTCCAAGGGTGCAGCGAGGGCTGTCGTCGCTGACAGAGTCTGTGGGCTGCAGGCAGTGAAGGAGCGATCAGCTGACAGCCAGAACGTCCCTGGTGAGAGCCAGGCCGTGAATGATTCTGCCTCACAAGCCCTCAGACTCAGTGCTGGACCGTTGCATTCTGGTCCTCATCCCTGACCTCCCTGCAGGTCCTCTGAGACTGAGGGAATTTTCCTCTTGCTCCGTGGAGGCCTCAGCTGAGGTCTGGGGGGCCAGCAGGGTTGATGGTGAGGCTGCTATTGATCATTGGGGGCATCTGACCTGGCTTCGAGCACAGAGGAGCCCCAAAGAAAGTTTCCTTCCTTTCTTCTTTGGATCCCAAGAGAACGGCCCAATTTAGACATGCAGTTGTGTGTGGTGTGCTG
>NW_004955583.1:1118931-1120749 GCF_000276665.1 Chinchilla lanigera
TCTGACAGCTGATCCACCCCATGGGGCCACAGGTGCATGCTGGCAGACAGAAAGCAAAATGGCAGCAGTAGCGGCCATGGGCATCTGGGCACCTTCTTCAAATAATTTTCTTCTGACTTCTGAAGTGCTCTGGCCCAATCATCTATATACCACTTGTTTTATTTGGCTCTTCAATTGCATTTTGGGTTTCTTATTTATTAGGGTTTCTTATTTATTTGGGTTTATTTATTTCTTATTTATTAGGGTTTCTTATTTATTTGGGTTTCTTATTTCTTATTAGTCACAATGAATGTGACTAAGCTTAAACTAGAATGAAATTGGAGAAGGACAATTTAAGGGAGAAAGTTTGGAAGGTTTGGGGAGATCAACTGTGTTGAGCTAAGGATTGTGATGTCTGCACAAGAGAAAGTGAACTGAAAGTGGCCAGCTTAGTGGGCCAGAGTCTGTCATTTGTGATTTGATACCTTGCTAACAATGATGCATTCATGATACATTTTATCACACATAATTTCTGATAAGGAAGTGGATGATCAAAATGATTAATTAATAGCTGCAGGTCACGCAGCCTGTGCACTCTTCACCCAGGACCCACCCGGCCTGGCTTTCTTTTGGTTTTCAACTCTGTGCATCCCTTCACTGCATGATGCCGCCTCTCCAGCCCTGCAGCCCAGGCTCAGAGCCACACTGAATAAGGAACCAAGATGAGAATCCAGGTTGGAATTTAAGAGCCTTCATTAGCCGGGCCAGCTGCTGTCAGTCTGTTGTCCATGCAGGGAGATGCTGATCAGCCCTGACCCAAAGAATGTTTGAGCTTTTAAGGTTGAAAACCACATCCTGGTTGGCACAGGTGAAAAAATTTTTTGCAAGGGCAGAAAGCAGAACCTATCAGTTGCAGCAAGCAAGTGTTGCAAAGTTCAGAACGCTCTCAGAAGCATATATATTTTTCTCAAACTAAAAAGAACAATCAAGGGGCAAGCCCTGCGCCGAGTGAGGAAGTGCTCCAAGAGCTGCTGGTCCCACAGTTCGAGTCTGTGCTTTACTCCCACAGCCACGGTTCCCAGCTGAAACTTGTGGAGAGAGCCAGGTATTTCCCATCTACTTTCTGGGGGCAGAGCAGGAGACCCAGAACCCCGCCACCATTACAGACTGAGTCTCTGACCTCCGTGGACCTGTGGCAGACAGGAGGTCCTCACTCAGAAGCCCCAGGGACTGCTCTAGCTGGGGGGCACGTGTGGCCCCTCCCTGTGCATGCCTTGGGTGAGTGAGCGAGTGCTCTGGGAGCTGCTGGTCCCTGGGATCGGGTCCGTGCTTTAGTCTCACCACCACAATTCCCAACTGAGACTCACACAGAGAGCCAGACAGGAGGTCCTCACTCAGAAGCCCCAGGGACTACTCTCACTGGGGTTCATGTGTGGGCCCTCCCTGCATACGCCCTGCCCTGAGTGAGCAAGTGCTCCAACAGCTGCTGGTCCAGCAGATCCAGTCCATGCTTTACTTATGCCCAGACCCCTTGGGGTTGCAGGCAAGGGGAGTCTGTGATTGCTCTCTGTCTGGCCTACATCTGGTTCCTGTATGAGTCCTGACCTGACTGGAGACACAGAATCAGGTGGTTCACAAACTGTCAATCCTGCAGTTTGTGTCTGGGTTTTGCCTGTACCCTGAACTGCCTGGGGACATAGGTCCACTGGACCGAGATTGTCACTCCAGTGCAACCCGAGTCTGGGCCGTGCATGTGCCCTGAACTGCAAGGTGATGCTGTATCAGACAGTCTGCCATCAGCTAACAGCAGTGTCCAAGTCTGAGACCTGGGATAACTAG
>NW_004955583.1:1123410-1124932 GCF_000276665.1 Chinchilla lanigera
AAAGACCCAACCAAGAAAGAGAACTACAGACCAATCTCCTGAACGAATATAGATGCAAAGATACTCAATAAGATACTAGCAAATAGATTGCAGCAAATTATCAAGAAAATCATACATCATGACCAAGTCGGATTCATTTCAGGAATGCAGGGATGGTTCAATATTTGCAAATCTATAAATGTTATATGCCATATCAATGGAGCCAAGACAAAAACCACATGATCATCTCAATAGATGCAGAAAAAGCTTTTGACAAGGTCCAACATGCATTCATGATAAAAACGCTACAGAAAATAGGAATAGATGGTCTTTACCTTAACCTGATCAAGGCCATCTATGACAATCCAACAGCCAACATCATTCTAAATGGGTAAAAACTGAAAACTTTTACTTTAAAATGCAGAACAAGACAAGGATGTCCGCTGTCACCACTCCTGTTCAATATAGCTCTGGAACCATTAGCCAGAGAAATTAGACAGGAGAGAGAAATGAAAGGAATAAGGATAGGAAAGGAAGAAGTAAAATTATCACTATTTGCAGATGACATGATACTTTACATGGAAGACCTCAAAAACTCCACAAGAAGACTCCTTGATTAATTAACAAATTCAGCAGTGTAGCTGGATACAAAGTCAACACCCAAAAATTGATAGCTTTCCTATAAACCAACAGCAAACAGAGACAGAAGTGAAGGAAACCATACCTTTCACAATAACATCCAAGAAATTGAAATATTTCAGAATCAGTCTAACAAAAGAATTAAAAGATCTATTCAATGAAAACTACAGGGGGCTGGGGATTTAGCTCAGTGGCACAGCGCCTGCCTGGTAAGCGCAAGGTCATGAGTTCAATTCCCGGTACCAGGAAAAAAAAAAAAAGAGAGAGAGAGAATCAATGAAAACTACAGTACTCTGAAAAAAGAGATTGAAGAAGATTCCAGTAAATGGAAGAATATTCCTTGCTCATGGATACAAAGAACCAACATTGTGAAAATAGCCATACTCTCAAAATTGCTCTACAGATTCAATGCAATTCCCATCAAACTACCATTAGCATACCTCACAGAACTCGAGAAAACATGCCTTCAATTCATCTGGAACCAGAAGAGACCTAGAATAGCAAAACTAATCCTGGGCAACAAGGACAAGTCAGGTGGAATCACAATCCCTGACCTGAAATTATACTACAAAGCTACTGTCATAAAACCCACCTGGTACTGGCTAAAAAACAGGCCTGAGGATCAATGGAAAAGACTGGAAGAAACAGCCACAACCAAAAACACACTCAGCCACCTCATCTTTGATAAAGGGGCCAATCAAACTCACTGGAAGAATGATAGCCTCTTTAATAAATGGTGCTGGAAACATGGGCTTGCCACCTGCCAAAGACTGAAAATAGACCCAAGTCTTTCACCATGCACCAAACTCAAGTCAAAATGGTTCACAGATCTCAATATTAAAACAGAAACACTAAATCCATTGGAAGAGAAAGTAGGTAAAAACCTTGAAGACATAGGGGTAGG
>NW_004955583.1:1125557-1133397 GCF_000276665.1 Chinchilla lanigera
TCAGAAAACTAAGACTAGAGGTCCCATTCAACCCAGTTATTCCTCTTCTGGGTATTTTCCCAGAAGATCTAAAAACATCATATCACAGCGATATATGTGTACCTATGTTCATAGCAGCACAATTTGTAATTGCTAAAATGTGGAAGCAACCCAAATGTCCATCCACCGAAGGCTGGATAAGAAAATTGTGGTAGCTTTATAAAATGGAATTTTACTCAGCTATAAAGAAAGATAAACTCGGGGATTTTATAGGTAAATGGTCACAACTAGAGACCATACTCATAAGTCAAATAAATCAGACCTGCATGTACAAGCACCGCATTGTCTCACTAGTGTAAAACCTGAAAGAGTTTATTTAAACTCAGAGGTAGGATAGACATTGTGAAATGATAAGAAAATGCTCAGGGTAAAGGGCAACTGGGATGTGGGAATAGAGAAGGGAAAGAAGGAGAAATTTTGTTTGTATGTATATACAGAATAGTTAACATAGGGGATCTACTATCTTCTATTTCTTTGCTGAAAGAAACTGTTAATGAGTTCTCAATTGATCAATATTGCATGTCTCTATTTGTTTTCATGAGAAACCACTTTGAAGATGTCAATATGTAATACAACAAGTCTAACCCTTTTAGGGATCTGCCTTAGTTACCTGTTCAAAGACCACTATGCATGACTACAGTCATGAAGGCTTTTGCCCAAGCCAAACAGGAAGGAGATGTGGATGCTTGTAAGGCTTTTGCCGTGTACCCAGTTACAGTTACTGAGCTAGCAGATAATGAGGAAAATCCCCAAGGTTATGTTTGGCATAGTCATGCATCAGTATCTTTTAAAACTATTAAACAATTGAAACAGGCTTGTGTTTCACATGGAGTGAATTCTCCCTATACCTTTGGGTTGATTTCAGGACTAGCTCAGTCTGACCGCTTCATTCCACGGGTTTGGGGAATGATTGGACGTACAGTTCTCAGTCCAGCTGAATTCCTTCAATTTAAAACTTGGTGGAGAGATGAGGCAGAATTAATGGCCCGCCATAATGCCCATGCCAACCCGCCAGTTCCGATTTCTGCGAACCAACTCATGGGCTCTGGTGATTGGTTTGGTATTGAGCAACAGTTAGAATATGATGATAATGCAGTTGTCCAAATGAGAACGTGCTGTCTCCAAGCATGGGAAAAGACTGCTTCTCCTGGCCAAACTGTTCCCTCTTTTGTTCGGGTCATTCAAAGTGCTAACGAACCTTATGTAAAATTTATAGCTAGATTAAAAGAGGTACTTCAGAAAACAGTGTCTCAACCTGCTTTGAGAGAATTATTATTAAAAGTGTTATCTTATGATAATGCTAATACAAAATGCCAAAAGGTTTTAAAGCCTTTGAAATCTCAGGATGCTACTTTGGATGAGTATAAGAAAGCTTGTTGGGATATAGGATCAGCAACCTTTAAAGCAAGGATGCTTGCTGCTGCTTTGAAGGGAAACAGCTTTTCTCCCAAAAGAATGTTAAATGTTTTGCGTGCTGTAAATTTGGGCATATGAAAAAGGAATATAGACTAGCAAAACAAAGAACGGGCAATCAGATAGAACAAAAGGCTAATGCTTGTAAGGATCCTTTGCCTGCTAAGGTCTGTCTTAGATGTCCGAAAGGATGACATTGGGTTAGGCAGTGTCAATCAAAATATCATAAAAATGGCACTCCTCTGATAATTTCCGCTCGGGCCCAGCCCGGGGCCCAAGGACAAACAATACGGGGAGTCACCAGACATTTCCAGTCAGCAGCAGCTGCAACCACTCCCAAGCAGAGTCAGTGATCTCTCGGCCTCAACCAGGGGTAGCACAGCATTAGATATCCCCTCCCTAGAGAATGTTATGATATACCCTGCTTTAGGGATTCAAAAGATCAGAACTGGGATTTATGGGCCTCTCCTTGAGGGATCTGTTGGCTTGCTAGTGGGAAGTAGTTTGACTTTAAAGGGATTATAGTACTAATGGGGGTGAGAGACTCTGACTGTAAAGATGAGATTCAGATTATGATGCAGACCTTACAACCATATTCTATTGAAGCAGGAGAGTGTATAGCCCAATTATTGATTCTTCCATATATAAAGGGTTGTACTGCTCCTATAAAGCAAGTAGGGGGTTTGGAAGCACTGGAAAAAAGATTTTTTGGCAAGCTTGCATAGGGGATGAAAGACCTGAGTTACAACTGAAAATAGATGGGAAAAATTTTATGGGATTCGTAGACACAGGAGCAGATGTGACTGTAATTTCATGGCTACATTGGCCTAAACTGTGGCCTACAAAGAAGGTTCCTACAGTTTTCTCTGGTGTTGGAACAATGACAGATGTTCACCAGAGTGTTAACATTCTTCAGATTTCTGGTCCAGAAGGACAAACAGGCACTTTAAAACCATATGTTGCTGATATAGCAGTGAATCTATGGAGAAGAGATTTATTAATGCAGTGGGGAACATATGGAGTATTCCACACATATCTTCTCAGGCAAAGGATATGATGGTTCTAATGCATTATAATCCTTGTGAAGCCAATAGTTATGTACAAGCTCCAGTAATTTCCAAAGGGACACGTGGTTTAGGGTATTGACAATAGAGGCCACTGTAGAAAAGGGCTTCGCTTTACCTTTAACATGGCTTACTAGGGGCTAGGGATTTAGCTCAGCGGCAAAGCGCCTGCCTGGCAAGCGCAAGGCTGTGAGTTCGGTTCCTGATACCGGAGGAAAACCAAAAACCAAAAAATAAAAAATAAAAAATAAAAATAAAATGGCTTACTAATAGGCCAATTTGGATTGAGCAGTAGCCTCTTCCAAAAGAAAAATTAGAAGCCCTAAGATAGTTAGTACAAGAACAACTGTCAGAAGGACATATTGAAGAATGTTCAAACCCCTGGAATTCCCCTATATTTGTAATTAAAAAGAAATCAGGTAAATGGAGAATGCTCACAGGTCTTAGAAAAATTAACGAAGTTATTCAACCCGTGGGTCCATTACAGCCTGCATTACCCTCTCCTGTTATGATACCTAAGAACTGGAAGTCAATTGTTACAGGTGTTAAGGACTGTTTTTTTACCATTCCATTACGTCCAGAAGATAGAGAAAAATTTGCATTTACTGTACCTACTTTTACTAACCAGGAGCCAGTAAAAAGATATCACTGGAAAGTTCTCCCTCAAGGAATGCTAAATAGTTCGATGCTCTGGTAATATCACGGGGAAAAAACCCTTAGAATTATTGAGGGAATCATTTCCAGATGCTCTGATTATACACTATATAGATGATATTCTTTTTTCTGCTAGCTCAGAAAGGTATTTACAGGAAATGTTCTGTGTAGCCAAGCAGTTGTTGACTGACTTTGGCCTACAGATAGCCCCAGGTAAGATACAGACCAACTATCCTATTACCTATTTACATCATGTTCTTCAAAAGCAGCATATAATTCCCCTCAACATAGTATTCATAGAGATCAGCTTCTCACCCTTAACGACTTTCAAAAATTATTAGGAGATATTAATTGGTTATGACCTTCTTTAGGCATTCTTACTTGTGCTTTGTAACACCTTTTTAATACTATTACAGGAAACCCAGCATTAGATAGCCTGGCCACCTTACTAAAGAAGGAGAAAAAGAATTAGCCTGGGTAGAACAGCTTATACGTCAAGCTAAACTAACCCATATAGATTTATCTAAACCAGTTATACTCTTAATTTTTCCATCATCCCATTCTCCTACGGCTATAATATGGCAAAAAGAAGCACTGTTAGAATGGATTTTTCTTCCACACAAGGAACAGAAGCGACTCACTACTTATATAGACAAAATAGGTTTAATTGTGTTGAAAGGCCGAGCTCCCCTACGACAGTTATGAGGAAAAGACCCTGAATCTACCTTTTTTTCCTTGACAAAGCAGCAGATAGATCAGGCATTACTAATGAATGAACAGTGGCAAATTGGACTTGAGGACTATATTAGAAAAATAGACAATCATTTCCCTATTTCTAAACTTTTTCAGTTTCTAAAACGGCATAACTGGATTTCACCTAAAATTGTGCACATATTACACTGATGGTAGTAGCAATGGAAAAGCCGGATATGTAGGAAGAATTTCTAAAGTATGGCACACTCCTCATTCTGCACAAAGAACAGCACTCCAGGCAGTTACCCAGCTTTTTTTAGATGTTCCAGAATCCACTAATACTGTTACAGACTCCCAATATATATGGTTCACAGTTAATCATATAGAAACAGCTACTTTGTCTAATGATACTGAACTCGGTCAATTGTTCTGCCAATTACAAACTAATATTCGTAATAGAGACTTTCCTATTTATATAACATATTCGTTCTCATTCACATCTTCCTGGTGACATGGTTAAATAGAATGATGAAGTGGATACACTTGTTGCTATTCCTTCACCAGATTGTTTAGCCACTGAATTTCATACTTTAACTCATGTAAATACCAAAGCTTTGCGTAAAAAATTTCCTCAACTTTCCATTCAACAAGCTCACAGGGGCTGGGGATTTAGCTCAGCAGTAAAGCGCCTGCCTGGCTAGCGCAAGGTTGTGAGTTCGATTCCCGGTACCGGAAAAAAACTAAGAAAAACAAAAACAAAAACAAAACAAAACAAAAAAACAAGCTCACAAAATTATTTTATTGTGCCCTACCTGTGGAATGCTTAATAAACCTGTTTTTCAGCCTGGAACAAATCCTAGAGGCTTGCAAAGTAATGAGTTGTGGCAAATGGATGTAACACATATTCCTGCTTTTGGAAAACTTGGATTTGTACATGGTATTATTGACTCATATTCTGGCTTTATATGGGCCTCTGCACAGTCAGGAGAAAAATTTGTACATGTTAAAAATCATTTGTTAGAGTGTTTTGCTATTATTGGTAAACCAAAAGCAATTAAAACTGACAATGGACCTGCTTACATGTCACATTCCTTCCAACAATTCTGTGCCTTGTGGGATATTAATCAGTATACTGGCATTCTGTATAATCCTCAAGGACAAGGTATGATTGAAAGGGCACATGCTACTCATAAATTTAGGTTAGCAAAACAAAAAGGAGGAGATGGGGATAGAAGTTCACCACACCAATTATTACATAAAGCTCTATGCACTTTAAATTTTTTGGATATTAGTAAAGATTCATCTACAGCAGCAGCAGAAAAATTTTGGGCCACCATTGTTAAGGGGCCACAAGAACCAATAGGGCAACCTTTCTTTTGGAAAGATATTCACACTGGAAAATGGGAAGGAGATATTGTTCAAATCTGGGGGAGAGGATTTGCTTGTGTCATTACAGGTTCAGGAGAAAAAGTATGGTTACCTGCTGGAAGAATTAAACCTCTGCATGAGCCACAAAAGAGTCAGATTCGATCTGACTCTCTGGATGGAAGAAATGGGAGTGATGTCATTATAGCCTCATCCCCAGACACCAACCAAGAACAGTCAAAAAGCACAACCCCCAACCTGGGGACAACTTAAGAAATTCACCCATGATGCCAAGAAGTTGCTGGACTCCACTAGACAAGACTTTATGGCTGGTAATATGTTTCTAGCCATGTGGGTATAATAGCCACTACAGTAGGCACTACCCTACAGAATTGGGCATATATGCCTGCACCAATTTATGTTAATGAATCTAGATGGCTTCCTGGTCCATATAACATATGGGGACCTTTAATAACAGTAGAAAGTCACCAGTATTCTTAAGAGGATAAAATATAAAGTGTACATATTGTTGGTAGATAAAAGATTCTATTCCTTCCCAAAATTTACTAAGAGATCTCTGCTAATTGACGATGAAATCTGACTAGTCTATTTAAATTATAAATTTCTAAAATTATAATAGAATTAGTGTAATCCAATTTGGTCAGAAATAGATTTGAGTGCACTCTGCTGTAAAGATGTTTGTTTGTTTCTTCTGTGTACTTGTTTACGTGTTTGTCTGTCATTCAGTGAACTATGGTTCCCTTTTATTTTGAGCTCAACAATTGGGTTATAGATTTAAAAGCATGCTTTCATCTGAGTTACCAGCTGGTTAAAATGATATCAAAATTAAGATATTTTAACCACAGTGCTTAGGATGCAGAGAAATTAATGGGTAGAACTCCAATTGGTAACTAGAGGAGTGGACAACCTTTATTCATTAACAAGGAGCCCCCCCGTGATCTCCATAGTCTCTTGAGAAACACCCCAATAATTGGGTTACTCCATCAGAAGAAGTTTTTCAGTTAATGTATTCATGATTCTGGATCGACAGATCTTCCAAAATGTAAAACAAAGACTTTATCATGATAAGACTTTCCTTCAGATTAAGACCTCTACCTTTAACAAAAACATGTGATGTCTATCCCATTAAAGGAGAGCAGCTTCTTATGTATTAGATTAAGATAATGGTTTAAAAAGGACATGTTATGTCAAAATGAAAATTTAAGTATGGTACCAAATGTCATCGTGATTGTCATGCAGCAATGTTAGGTATGGTTTTGATCTCTAATTTTCTGGATATATGTAACTGTTGTTTGTTAACATTCTATTAGGATTTATATGTTAGGATGTACGTGATTGTTAGAAAATGATGATTGACCACTGTTATGGACTTTGGACTATATTCTTATTTTTCCAATTTTCTACTGTCATTTTACATGGTATTATAATTGTACTTTGCCTGATCCTCTTAGTCTAACAAAGTTCATCCAGAAAACGCCGAAACAGGAAGACAATTGGCAACCTTCTCGCTGATGCTTCAAAGGATTGCAGCAAAACAAAAAGGGGGAAATGTGGAGGACATTATTTGATTAGAATGCATTGAGGACACAATGATTTGTTAGAGTTTCTTAAGATAAGGCTTTATTATACGTTCTGGATTAACCTTGAGTTTCAGATCCTCCTGTCTCAGCCTCCTGAAGGCTGGGATCATAGGCATGCCTTGGGTGATCTTTTAATTATTCTTGCTAAAATGTTTGGTATTCACTCATTTGCCCTAGCCAAGTCCTTGGTTCTTGCTCAATAAAAGGTGACAGAATTTGGTATTTGAGGGCAGTCAGTCCTAGATGCTGCTAACCACTGATCACAGAATTTTGGCTCTCATGATTTGATTTTTTTTCTTACTTTTCTTATACATCTGCGGGCACCTAGTTCAGGGGATCTGTTCACCCTGGACAGAGTTGGAGGAGAAGTCCACCAGTGATTGATCCAGACTATCAAGGGGGAATCAAGGGAAATTACTATTACTCCCTAATGGGGGAAAGGAATAAAAACTTGGAGCACAGGACTTACTTTAGGAGGTCTCCTAGTACTACTATGCCATTATTAAGGTCAGCAGAAACCTACAACACAATCTAGGGGCGGAGACAAATGGTCTAGAACCTTCAGGAATGACTATATGGGTCACCCCACCAGGAAAGAAGCAAGACTTGCTGAGGAGCTTGATGAACACCAAGGGAATACAGAAGGGGTGGTGGAAAAAGGTAGTTATAAATACCAGCCATGACTTCATGAGCAGTCACAGAAATGAGGATTGTAATTTCCATGGTGTTTGCCTAGTATTCTTCCCATGTAATATAATGTTGACAGACTTAATGTTGGCTAAGTATTGTTAAGCCTATGACATAATGTTCTTATAAAATGTTCCGATAAAGCATTACCCAAAGAAAACCCTCCTTGTCTTCTAGGGAGGGAACCAGAGTGTCTGTTTGTACATAGGAGAGTTGTAACATGTTAGACGTGACTATGAATGTGTCTTTGATGTGGAGACTAAGTATGGTTTAAGGAAATGTGTCTGTTCCTCAAGGGGCAAAGAGCTGGACTGTGAGAGTTCA
>NW_004955583.1:1134032-1136750 GCF_000276665.1 Chinchilla lanigera
CAGCACACAGCTTCAGTCCAGGCAGGGCCAGTGGACAGCTGACCAGCAGCCCACTACAGCACGGAGCTACACCGGCCAGGGTGTGGGACAGTTCTCACGACAGCGCGGACGAAGCTGCAGCTCAGGGCACCATGACATTGCTGGAGCCACCCCAGCCCATAACTGCTGGAACAGGAGAGTTGATGAGGAAGGGACCACGGGTCAGCGTGGGGACGGGAGTCCTGGTGCCCGGGGCCGGGCTGCTCTCTGCACACCCTCCCCGAGCCGACAGGAGCCTGGACACACTCAGAAGCCATCTGCAGAGCGGTGATTCGGGTGTTCTTGAGGTCACAAAGCACAGGGTAGAGAAGTCAGGTGTTGCCTGGTCACCCACAAAGCAGCTGTCTCATGCTACAGGACAAAAGAGTCGTGAACCATTCAGGGCCATGGCTCTGTGTGGCACCATTCTGAAGAACCCACTGCTCCCATGAAAGAGAGGCTCTCTGCAAATAGGACACGAGCTAGAGATGGAGGCAGGGATGGAGCGGTGGGCACAGAGAAGGGAAAAGCAGAGACGAGTGATGTATGTGCACCGGGTGCCCAGGAGGAACATAAACGACGTGTACAGCAAACATGTGCTAATACACACTGACAAAGAGCCACTGCCCACACACAGGCTCAAATTCAGACAGCGACCTTGCTGCGGCCCCTCTGCCTCACCCCCACCTCACTTCAGGCCCTCCCTCCGGGTTCTCACCTTTACAAGCCTCAAGAGATGAATCAGAGCCCTGGGCACTGTCATTATCTGCATGCAAAAGATAACACGATACTGTCAGAGGCCACAGCAGACATGGGGAAGGAGGGGTGACAGGGGTGCAGTGTCCCCATGGATACTGACCACAGGACCACAGGCTCTCAGGAACCAACCCCCCATACTTACTTGCAGCCTGAGCGTAGCCCCCTCCTTTTACACCTGTGGGAAGCAAATGCCCTGTGAGAAGCCAGGGAGGAGGCCGGGCCTTGACAGCCTGAAGAACTGCCCAGGCCTGGACCCAGGGAAGTTTCCAGATCTGGGATGCAGACCCAGGGAAGGATCAGGAGGCACGAGGAAAGGACCTGTTCAGGACCTGTGCCAACCGCCCTCCTGGAGCTCTGTCCTAGCAGGACCTTCCCCTCTGATCCTGACTGCTGGGAATCAGGTCCCCATCTCCACAGCCCTCCAGGTGACAAGTCTGTCCTTCCTGTCCCTGTGTTTCACAACAGCTCAGTGTCCAGGGCTCCAGGCCAGGCAAGCACGTGTGTGTGGATGGGGTGTCCCACAGTGCAGCGGGCGCACTGCTCCCTGGGGCTGAGACAGGAAGACGCCACCCCCACCCTACCTGCTCTCTTCCTCCTCCACATCAGGAGAGCAGCGCCAGCTCCAGCGAGCACAGCTACAAGGAGGATCGCAGCAGCAACAACCCCCAGGATGGGGAACGGGGGCTGAGCAGGCGACTCTGGAAGGGACAGGATGTTACTGTTAGATCTAAGTGGACCCCGATGCCTCATGCAAATGTGGGGATGGGGAAGCTGCCTGCACTGTGGGGCTCAGCGCTGACCTGCGTCAGGATCTGGGGTGTGGGGGAGAGGAGGTCCCTGTGGGAGGGGCTCGGTAGGGTTTCTCCCCCTCCTCCGCTCACCCACTGCTCTCTCTGCTTCCTGTCTGCCCTGCCCTGAGCAGCTCTCCTGTGCCAGGCCCTCTGCCCTGCAGTGCTGCCTGGAACAAGTTCACTTTTGACTGAAACGTCTACAAACTTGTGCGCTGTAATGAACCCGTTCTCCTTTAATTTGTGAGCATCGGTTGTTGTGTCCCAGAGATGACAGTGACTAAGACAGGGGCCCTGACCCCAGCTCCCCAGCCTGGTCCTCTGAGGGTCTCCAGAAAGACTCCTGCCGGCCAAGACAAGGGCGCCTGTGCTCTCTCCCCCACTGTCTTAGTTACTTTCTCACTGCTGAGACAAAACACCCCACCTACAGGCTAAAGGGGGAAACGTTCACTTCAGCTCACAGTTTGTAGAGATTTCAGGGCAAAGTCAGGACCTTTTAAGGCAGGGAGGCCTGGCAGGGGGATGAAGAGGAGAAACAGTCCGCAGCAGGGCAAGCAGCAGCAGCAGCCTCATGTTCTTGCCTGGTTCAGGCAGTGAACCTGTTGGTTCACTCACACCCTGGGTGGGTGTTTATCGTCCTTCATCTACTCAGCCACAGGCAGAGCAGTGCTGATCTGATCAGCACAGTGATCCCGTTATCACACCCTTCATCCAGTGTCACACACCCATAACCAGCCACCTCCGACAAACCCCACCTATGAGCACATGAGGCTTTGGAGATCACCTAGATACAAGCCGTAACACCCCATTACCCCATCTCAGGGTGCGGGGCTCAGGCAGCCCCTCATGCTGCACATGGCACGTGTAGTTATGCTCCTCTCCAGAAAGCACCACCACAGCCGCCCACTTCTGGAAGGTTCCATCCCCTGAAGGCCTGGTCTCCACCAGCTCCATGTCCTGGGTCAGGTCCTGTCCATCCCGCTGCCAGGTCAGGGAGATCTCCTCAGGGTAGAAGCCCAGGGCCCAGCACCTCAGGGTGACCTCCTCCTTGGAGATGGGGTGGCGGGTCACGTGTGTCTCTGGGGGGTCTGAGGGAAGAGAGGGAACATTCAGGCACTTTGCATTCTTCCTGGGCCACTGCAGCAGCGCTCAC
>NW_004955583.1:1138008-1142665 GCF_000276665.1 Chinchilla lanigera
GAAGTAGCGCAGGGAGTGGGAGCCTGCGGGGCGGGGCGGTGAGACCGCGACCTCCTCCCGCGCCGCTCCCCGCCCCTCCGCCCGCACTCACCCGCGCGGGTCTCGGTCAGGACCAGCGCCCCCGAGAGCAGCAGCAGGAGGGTTCGGGGCGCCATCACTCCCACCCTCGGGAGTTGGGGACTCGTGAGTCCCTGCGCCCTGTGAGGACTTTATAACCGGAGACGCGGCATCCCTGATTGGTTGGGCTGGGAGCCCGCAGGCAATGGGCTTGAGAAGCGCGGCAGCGTCACCAGTGTCCAGGCAGAAGGAGCAGACACAGGTTGGCAGAGGGAGAAGTGAAACCGCGGGGAGCGCGAGGCTGTTTCCGGAGCCGGGCGCAGCCCTGGGCTCAGCCCCGCGTAGCCGCGCCCCGGGACGAGGATTCGCCCACCCTGTGCGCAGGTGGCACATGCCCAAGGAGCTGAAGATTTCTGCAATAAATTTAAGTGTAAACAATTGTATGTAGCTAAGGGCATTTCTATAGTCCATATTTAGTGTGCTTAGTTTTTCTTACGTTATGCAAAAAGCCGCATTGAGACCCATGGACTCCAGTGAATCCACGTGATCTTCACAAGATACCGTGGTTTTCTATGTGATGATGAGACACATCTCCAAAACATGCCAAGCCCGAGAAAGGGGAATGGATATTTTAGTAATTACAGTATGCAGACGACCCAAACCATGACCTATCACCAAGTGGTCATAAAATATCAAAAACCCTGATCACCTGAGCTAATTACTGTGTTTGTGTGTCACTCTTGGCATTTTAGGTTTCTAAACCCGGTAAATACGAGGAGGCCCACAGCTCTGCACTTAACTGCAGGGCAAACATTTCCTGAAGACAGCACACACGGAACATCACCCAAGTCCTGCAAACACTTTGTAAATTATCAGCGAAGGCTTTAGGCCTTAGAACTCCACCTGAGAACCTGCTGTGGACGGAACGTTGGATTCGCCGTGTTCCCCAAGGGTCCGGGTGTTAAAATCCAGTCCCCATTGTGCGGTGCTGAGCGGGTGGAAACTCCTTTGAGTATGGAGGTTGGAGGGGAGACTTCCGGAGCTCGCAGGGTTAGACAAGGTCACCGGCTGGAGCCACCATGACTGAAAACTGGTGGCTGCGTAAGGACAGAGACGGGCAGACACCACAACACAGACCTGAGTGTGGGGCCTGACGCCCTGCAGGTGGCGCTCTGTACCCCTCAGGACGCCCGGCAGGGAGAACATCTCAGAAGAGGCCCTCTGGCACTGAACCTCAGAACTGTAAGACACAGGGACCCGTTTTCTTTATTAAGTGTCCTCCCCTCACATAATTTGGTGCAGTAACGGAAATCAGTAACAGCCGGGTACAGAACTCTCCTCCACCTCCCGCTCTGACCTCTGATTTCTCCACGACTCAGAGACGCCTCTCTGTTCCTCTTCCTTTGCACTCTTCTCTTCTCATCACCCCACTGTAGGTTAGGATCTCTGTTCAGATTTTCAAGTGTGGGTTAAAGAAAGGTTCTCTCAGCGCGACCAGAAGAGAAAAACCACACAGAACAGTGAAATTCACCCAGGTCAGAAACAATGTACTAGGGGCTGGGGATTTAGCTCAGCGGCAAAAGCACCTGCCTGGCAAGCGCAAGGACGTGAGTTCGGTTCCCGGTACCGGAGAAAAACCTAAAAAAATAAAAATAAAAATAAAAAGAAATAATGTACTAATGCATGAGTGTGATCAAACTCCAAAGCACATGGAAAATACCAGGACAGTGAGGCAGCGTGTGTCAGTGCTGCTGAGCTGAGGCGGGAGGACCCGCCGCAGCGAAACAACTTTCGATCCTCACTCACCTCAGCAGCACAGGGTGAGAAGACCTTGGACAGTCAGGGGCCAACTTAGTTCAGCACGATGGGAAAAAACAGTTCTGGACTGGAGCTTCAATTTGGGGATCTCAGGGAGAACTGAGAACTTCGGTGCCTCCCCAAATGAGGGTGTGGTCACCACGCTGCTTCAGGGCTGTGACAGAGGCTCAGTGACCAGCCCCCGTCATGTGTGCAGAGCAACCGCAGACGCAGCTGCAACTGAAAAGGAGAAACTTCACCCACGTCAGCCAGGATGAACAGATGCTGGGTTTTTTTCAGTGCAGAGACCTCAACTGGGAAATAATGAATATTAGCAAGAACCTTGAAAAGAAGAAATGCAACTGTCAAGTGCATTAGTAAGAAAAGTGAACACAAATTAGAATATGAAACTGGAGTTGGAGTAAAAATTAAAATGCATCAGTTTGGCAAGGACAAAAGTGAAGGATGCGTGTCTGGGCCTGAGAGTAGGGAAATCAACTGCTACAAAGGAAGATGAAATAAAAACTAAAGGAGCTTTTGCCAAACATGGCAACAATGTAACTGTGTTTACATTTCCATGGAGGAATTTCTCTTTGAGGAACTGTCCTGAGAAGAGTATCACATATGATCTCAGAAACACATGTTCAAGCGCACAGGTCAAGAGTATTCTTGAATTGTGGTTTCCAAAGCCAACGATTGCAAACAGTGCACATGTCCTGATCTCAGGCCAGTGTGCCCCGTGTGGTCCTGAGAGGGGGAGGGAAGCCTGGGAGCAGCGCTGTGAAGACCCCTGTGATGTTGTACAGACCTGGAAGGGGGAGTCAGTGACAGGGGTCGGCTGCAGGGCACCGGGGACTTAGCTGTCTGGGGCGTGCAGACTTGTTGTCCTGTGAGGTGTGGGCATGACTGCATCCATGCGTGTGGCCTGTTCCCACCTCCCAGGACGCTGTGATGAGGAGGAGGCGGCCAGCCTTGGCGCTGAGGAGCCCTCAGGGCGGTGTGGCTTCCTGTGCACAGCACACTGACGGGCAGCCTCCAGGGCCTCTGCTGTGCAGATGACCCGGACACTGGGGTAAAATGAAAAGCAAAGCGGGGTCCCTGCCAGAGGACACTCGCACTGTCGTTTCTTCTTTCACAGGTAAAAGTGTTTAATCAATTCTCATAAGATAAGCGTCTCCAAAACCTCCATCCTGATTGACAGAACTTTTCTAGACGCCCTCAAACCCGTGTGCCCTGTGCTAATTAGAGCTCTCTTTCTACTTGATCTCATAATAGTCTCTTATCTGTGTCTCTTGGTGGTTTTATTGCCCAACTTTATGCCCCTACACGCTATAATCTGGTCTGTCTCTCTCTTTTTTGTTTTTGGTAGCAGGAATGGAACTCAGGTCCTCGTGCTGGCCAGGTAGGTGCTATGCCACCTAGCTACAACCCTGGCCCTGTAATCTGGTCTTGCACATTTTAAATTGTGTATGTTCTCAGTATTAGACAGAAGAATGTAAGAAAATGAGTTAGACTACAGCGACAGAGCCACTGAAACTTCTACACAGTGTAGAGTGGTTCTGCACCGAAGGAGCAGGGAGTGCAGAGACTGCTGCCTGGGTTCACATCCGAGCTCTGTCACTAGGAGCTTTTTTTCTTTCTTTTTTTGGAGACAGGGTCTCTCTCTGCAGTTCAGGCTGGCCTTGAGCTCACTTTGTAGCCCAAGCTGCCCTTGAATTGAAAACGATCCTCCTGTCTCAGCCTCCGGAGTGTTGGGATTACAGGTGAGCACCACCACACCTGGCTCTAGGAGCTCTTCTGTATTGTTTATTGCACAACTTAGATGTACAGAATGGTCACATTCCCCGTAGGGAATTTGTACATGTATATGATATATCTTGATTCCTCTTTTTTTCTCCCAATTCCCTCCCCTCCCTTCAATCCTCTTCCTTGTCTTATTTACAAAGCTTTGTTTCCATTTTATGCTTTTTATTGGCTTTCTTTTTTTTGGCTTCCTTCCTTACCCTTTCCTAGTTCCTCTTTTCTTTTGAGTAATTTCTCCTCCTCCTCCTCCTCCTCTTCCTTCTCTTCTTCCTCCTCCTCCTCCTCCTCCACTTTATCCTCCTCCTTCTCCTCCTTCTGTTTCTTCTGTTTGTCTTTTTGTGACAGGGTTTCACTATGTAGTTCAGGCTGGCCTAGAACTCACTTTCTAGCCCAGCCAGGTCCTAAACTTGTAGCAATCCTTCTGCTTCAGCCTCTTGAGTGCTGAGATTAGGATTACAGGCATGTGCCACCACGGCCAGTTGAATATTTTCTTCTTATTTGATAATATCTATTGTATATATTTTGGTCCTTATTTACACTTTCAGCCTCTCACACCAGGGAGACAACGCAATATTTACACATGTTCAAAATATTTCACTTAAGAATATAGTCTCCCGGTGCATCCATTTCCTTAGAGATGTCCTCAATTCATCCTTCTTTATGGCTGAGTATTCTTCCTTGTATTAAAAAAAACACATCTCTTTTATCCATTCTGTGGTTGACGGGCATTTGGGCTACTTCCACGATTTGGCTATGACAATCTGTTCTGCTGTAAACATGGGTGCACAGAGACCATTCTTGTGTGATAGTTTAAATTCTTCAAGGAACATATGCAGAAGGGGAATAGCTAGGTCAAATGCCCCCTGCAGACTGGCACCTCAGGGAGAGAATGTCACAGAGAGGGGGCTGAGCCCACAGGGATGTCTTCTCAGGTCAGGACCCTCTGCCGGGCGTCCTGACACCTAGTCTTTAGAATGAAGCCACGATGCTGCTGTGAACA
>NW_004955583.1:1144018-1145214 GCF_000276665.1 Chinchilla lanigera
GCCAGCCCCTCAGCTGCCCGGTCCTGAAGGCTTTGGGGTGAGGCTCCCTCTAGCCCTCACGTGCTGCTTGCCCTCTGGGGGTCCTGGGGCACCACCGATCTCCCAGTCCCCAGTCCACTTCCCGGGCCTTCGTCTGTCCTCTCCCATCTTCCTGGCAGCTGAATCTTGTCTCCTGCTTAGAGGTAGACACTGGCTCTCCTGTGTTCACAGAGCTGCTGGAGTCATGCACATGACCACACCCAGTGGACATTAGACAGCGCCGGTCACCACCTCCCGGTCACATAGGGTCCGAGTCTCCCATGGTCTCCTGTGCAGAGGTCAAGGTGTCGCTCATCTGTGCCCCTCCATGCAGGTTCCAGTGAAGAATTCCCTTCCTCTCTCACAGGTCGCTGTCAGAATTTAGTTCTTGGCGGAAATGGGGCCCAGGTCCCTAGGTCTTTGCTGACAACTCATGCAGCAGGTACTTTCAGCTCCTGCAGTGTTCAGAGGTGACCTCACAGCACATCCTCCCATTTCCCAGGCGGGTCCTCTCACCTCTAACCTTTCCTCTGTCCACCTCCTCTGCGACCTCTGCCTGACTCCACTCACAGGAGGGCTCTGTCCTGAGGAGGTCTGCGATGTGACTGGGCCCAGCAGCCCCAGGCAGTGCACAACCCTCTCCCCATTGTCCGGCCCTGACCTTGATCATCAGCAACGCCCCTCTTGCCCTGTGATGCCACCTGCTCGCTGTTCCAGGGAAAAGGACACGAGCATCTTTGGGGACCAGTCTCCACCCACCACATCTGCTCCTGTGGAAATCCTCACACACCGAGGAGACCAGATTCAGGAGAAGGCGCCAGAGACAGGGTAAGAGTGATGAAACTGGGGCTGGCCCAGAACCCAGCAATAGCTGCAGTGAGAGGAGTGGGAGGCTCTGGCTGGAGACCTCAGAGGAAGTCAGGAAGTGGGCAGAGCAATCTCAGAGCTCCACAGCAAGCTACATCTCCCACCAGCTCATGGTCCAGGGTACCAGGTCCCTGGGAAGCACCCAGTGGGAGAGGGCTGTGTGGGGGACCTGTCCTCAGGAAATCCTGAGTGAAGACTTGGGGTGGAGCTGGTTATCCAGGGTGTTATGTTTGATACATTGTGCCAACTTGAGGAATCTAGAGGTTTGGCTAAGTGACTCAGTAGTTCTGCCTCTTGGGGTAAAAACGACA
>NW_004955583.1:1146530-1150037 GCF_000276665.1 Chinchilla lanigera
AGTCTCAGGCACTGAGTTACAGCCACAGGAAGAGACTATGCACCCAGCCTCGAGAACATAGCTTCTCCCGGTGTGAGATTCGCGCTGTGCAGAGGTTCACAATCCCGGGTTCATGCAGCGGCTGCTGCCTCCTCCTCCTCCCTCGCACCTCAGCTCCCACCCGACTCCCGCTCAGGGTTCTGCAGAGCACAGCGGCACACACCCAGCTCACAAGCAGGGGACACGGCCCCTCCCGCTTTGCACTCCGCTCTCTGCCTTCCCCAGTCCTGTTTCCCGGATTCTCCTCCCCAGCCTCGGAGCTGGTGCTTCACAGACAGTCACTGAGGACAGCGCAGACTCCAGAGCCCCGCTCAGGCTGGACAGGAGAAGCCCTCTTCTCCCCACTGACCCTCCTGCCCCACCAAGCAGCACTTGGACCGCATTTCACCTTCCTGGGACCACTCTGCCTCCAGCTCCGCACCCTCATCTCTGTGTGCAGGAACCCGGAGCCCCTCGGTGATACGCGCACTTCCGGCCTCACCTCTGTATCTCATGCTTCTTCCTCCTCCTCCTCCTCCTCTGTTCCCAACTGTATTCCACCCATGTCACCTCCCAGGACACCTCACCCTGGGAAGCCCTTACAGCCCAGCATGCCAGGCTCAAGGTCCACATGCTGTGCAGGATGGGATTTGCTCACCCACGAGCGTGAATATCCCCCTCTTCCCATCTGGAGACCTCAAGAGGTGGCCATTGGCTGTCTGGGACTCAGGACGATCCTCCCTGCAGGAACTCGGGGATGAGGGTGTGGCTACGAAATACACCACAGGAGATTCTCCCACAGGCTGGGCAGCCTCTGGCAGAGGCGGCCTTTGGGGACCAGGGTAGAGGATGTCTCCGTCTTGGCCTCCCACATGTGGAAAGTGGGGAGAACTGGAGAGAAATTCAGGGACACAGGCAATGTGGAAAGAAAGACCAATGGGAAAAGGAGAGGAGCTGTGAGCATTACAGCTGGGAAATCTTTGCCCCAAAGTCCATGGTTTGAGATTTGAGATTTGAAGTCCTGAACTCCTGGGATGTCTTACTCACTTTTCCCGTTGTTGAGACAAAATATCCGGCACTGCAAGTGAAAGGAGGAAAGGTTTATTTAGCTCCCAGTTTGTGGAGGTCTCAGTTCATGATCGGTGGCTCCAAGACAGGATAGCCTGGCAGCAGGCATCGCAGAGGGAAAGTTTGTGGTGTCCACAAGGCAGGAAGGCAGCAAGGGACCTGACAGTGCCTCTCTGCCCCTTTTATCTTCTCCGGACTACATAGGAAGGGAGAGAGACGCGGAGGGCAGGGAGGAGGGTGAACAGGTGGACGGGAGATAGGAAAGGAGGGAGGGAGAGAGAAGGATAGAGGCTGAGCAGGGAGAGAGAGGTGGGGAGCATGATGCTACCACAGCAAAAGAGATGCAGTTTCATAAAATTCAAATGGTGTAAGACAGAGAAAGGCTCATGAAATGAGTCAAATGCAGTCTGGACAGAAAATACATCTGTCTGCATTCAAGGTCACAGTACGTCCTGACCTGTCTCACCCTATGTGCTTGTGGCGGGGTGGTGCTGGGGCCCGAATCCATCAGAGCTCCGTCCTTGAAGTCAGGCAGGCCTTTGTAAATGGTTCCGTGAATAGGACACACCAGGGGTTACAACACAGGACTTCTGGGGTAGGTCATACAATGCAAGACTTTTGGGTCTTTCCTTGGAGAGTCTTGCTCTTGCAGGACAGTCACGGCGCTCTGAGGAAGCCCAGGCCACATGGACTGCCCAGTACTGTGGGTGAGCCGGCCGGCAGCCAGCCTCAGCCTCGAGATGACTGCAGTGTGGACAAAACACAGGCGAGATCTAGAGCAGCACCGTGAGAGAGGATACTAGGAGGACCGTTGTTTAACCCTTCACTTTGGGGATGATCTGCTGTGCAATCAAAGGAAAACTGAAGCAAACTGTATGATTGTGACAAGTTTCAGGCTGGAAACAGATCTCAGTGGTGAAGTGTGTGCTGAGCCTTGGTGATGCCCTCTGTTCCATCCTCAGCACCACACACAGAAACTAGGTTGTTTGTATGTGCCAATATATTAGTAACTTTTAAAGTTAAGATCAAATTCCTGTAATTTAAGAACTGTGAGAATGGTTACTGTTCGAGGGGCTTGTAGGGTATTCGAGTGTACTATTTCCTGATTTGGGTCACCAGATGCACTCACTATTCTGATCTACTTTAATAAAAATTTAATTTGGAAGAAAAGTTTACTAAAATAATATGTGTACATATATATAGATATTATGCCAAAGTACTAATGATCAGCTCCCAGCACTGGGCTCTCAGCAATTTTAATTTTCTTCTTTAGGCTTCCCCAGTTTCTACAATGAACACTTATGTTCCCAAGTTTTAAAAGTTGCAAATGGAAAAAAAGTGTTGACTTCCTTTCCTTGGTCATAAAGAGTTTAAGCTGGAAGTGAAGTAGGAGCTGTGCTGAGCACACACAACTGAACACATCAGAATAACGAGTCATGTGATCAAATCCCAACTTACAAATTTTAGCGATCACTTCCATGAAACAAACGTGTGGCACTTCTATTTCCTGTCCTCAGGTCTTTGACAGCATGTTGCTCATCTTTCTGTGACAAACGAAAAAGTAAAACCCAGCAAATTCAATGGTATAAAATGCAGTGATGTAAATTCTCCAGTGACAATTGAACATCAGAGCAGTAAATTAGAGAATACGCCAGAAATCATCCCAGTAGGTTCCTGTGTAATTGTAGAGCACTGTAAACACTACCCACTCAGGGACTTGCTGACTGTTGATTCCGCTGGAATACTGGGTATTTTTGACATAATTATTGGGGGGAAAAGTATTCAGACTCTTAAACAATGAGAACCAATATCAACTAACCACAAAGTATTTTAAAAATTAGTACCTATAATTTTAGCTTCCAAAAAATAAGACAAGAGCCACCTCTTAGCTATATTCATGCAACTTGTTCTGCATGGGTAAAAAACTGACAATGAGATTTGTTTTCAACTCACAACTCACTCGAATATTTAGTGTTATTATGCTTGTCCTTCTTTTGGATAGCAAATGCTTTAATCAGTCTGGAGACTTCATAGCCAGCTCTTTAAATCTACATTAAAATAAAATATCTCTTGGCATTAGCCAGAAAAATGAAAATTATATTTTCATACAGAAATGTACCCACATTATTATCTGTAATAAGAACTAAAAACCCATCCAGAGCCCTGGTACCGTGGTGCTCCACACCTCGGGGTACTCAGCAAGAGGCAGAGCTCACCGGGAGGCACACAAGAACCTGGGTGACCCTCCAGGCCGTGATGGTGGATGAGGAAAGAGCCTCAAAGGACCCGCGCTGTGTGGCTGCGTTCATGCAGCTCTCAGGAATTCACATCAGGAAGACAGAGCAGAAGAGGGGTGCAAGCAGCAGGGAGGGAGGGAGAGAGCATGAGGAGTTGTGCCAGGGAACCTTGGGACTCAGGGAC
>NW_004955583.1:1150990-1153068 GCF_000276665.1 Chinchilla lanigera
TGCCACTGAGCTATATCCCCAGCCCCATCCATTACATTTTAAATTTCAATTACTTTTTTCTTTTATAATTTCCTTTTGCTTACTTTTCAAATATGCTAAATCAGTTTTTATTCCTTTCTTTATAATTCAATGAATCAATAATGTTACCTTAGCCAACAGCACAGGTTAACCCGCATTATGTCAGATATATAAAACAAATATCAAAAGCTTCAAATATGCAAAGTAAAGCCAAAGTAAGGGCTTTCTGCATTTGTATATTAATGGCTTCTGAGGGAGAGGAAGCTCTAAGGTATTGAAGATACCATAACATGTTAAAATCTCTAAGGAAAGGGAAAACCTACTCATACTGGTTCTTAAAACTCACAAGTAATAATAATGTAAAACAAATTTGTCATTGTACCTGATTTTCAATGTTTATGCATGCTCATAAGTACAAATATGTATACCAGTGCAACACCATCCAAAAGAAAATGATGCAGAATATTTACGATAAATATTACTGCATTTAATGTCATTTCCTTGAAAATCAAAATCAAGTTCTTCTGTGTATCCAACAGACAAGGCCAGCTCGGATTAGAGAAAATGTATGGTAACACCAGCTGCTGACGACAAAAATAAGGAAGGGAAAGCCCTACCCACAATTTGTCTAATTCAGGTCCGGCGACATGAAAACAGAACGATGTTAAAATTACTTACTTTATAATTATGAGCATTGAAGGAAAGCACCGTAGCAGAGTCCTTTTCCACCATAAACTTATACGTATTTCTGTGGCTACAAACACCGGGGTCAGAGGCACCAGTGTATTCCATTTGTAGTACTCTCTTTTTTTTTTTTTTTTTTTTGTTTTTGTTTTTCTCCGGTACTGGGAACCGAACTCCCGACCTTGCGCTTGCCAGGCAGGCGCTTTTGCCGATGAGCTAAATCCCCAGCCCCTGTAGTAATCTCTTGATGGTGAACAACTGTCTTACTTCGCAGCACATTGAGGAAAACAGCGCCTCACAGGTTTTTGCTCCTCTGCGCTCACTCACGGACAGCCACAGGCACTGCGGAGCATCCTGCGTCCCGGCCGGCCTGACGATGCGTGAGGGTCCCGCGGCGCGCTCGTGTCTGAAATCCCCCCCAGCCCCGTGCGGACGCGGTGCGGAGGGAGCTCGGGTTCTCCGGGCGCCGGTGTCCGACGCTCACCCGCCCTGCGAGTTTCCCTCGCGGCGGCGTCGCGTCCTCAGAGGAGCCGGGCTGCGGCCGCTCCGGCGATCGCGCCCCACTCCCTCCGCCGTGCCCGCCCGCGGGCGTCCTCAGCCCGGCCCCTCTCCGGTCTGCGTGCTCCGGAGCCGGGATGACCCGCGGCAGCTGGAGTGAGATTCGGGGTGCGCTTCCTTCCCTCCTCCCCGGGTCTGCACGTCAACGTCCAGAAGTGAGAGTGCCGTTACTCGGCAGGTACAAACTTTCCATAACCTGGAGCGAGGGACAGCCGCGACGGGGGAGACCCGCCCTCCGCTCCGCCCCGCGCAGGTTCCGCGCTGCCCAGGGCCGCGCGCACGGGAGGCGCAGGGCCGCGGTCCCTTCCTGCAGCCGGAGCTCCGCGTGCTCAGCACGGGGCGCACTCTCCAGGCCGGGCGCGCTCCCCCGGGCCGCTGCGCGGCTGCAGGGCCGCTGCTCTTCCGGACCCTTCAGGTCGCTAAGTCACTCTGATCGCTTGTTATTTTCTCCCGTCCTTTTCCCCTTCCATATTACGCGCTTACTTTTTGCATTCTGTGTCTGATCACTGCAGTATCTGATGTCCCGGAGACGGCTACATACGCGGTTGTTTCAGTCTTACCAAGTGTCTAAATACACTCGTTGCCTTATTCTAGTTAATGATTTTTTAAAAAATGAGTCCGTGTTCAGCTGAGAATAAGCTAAACAGCTTAGAATGAGGAGCTTCTCTCCGGGGGAGAGAGGAGTTTGTTTCTCCAACATTAAGAACGCTATCAAAGAGAACAGCTTTAATTTCTTCTCTTCCACAGCAGTAGAAATTCAAGTCTCAGATCACATGAGGGCAGCCTATGCTTTTCTTTTTTTAAATTTTAAAGAGAGG
>NW_004955583.1:1153168-1154478 GCF_000276665.1 Chinchilla lanigera
CGGGGTGCGCTTCCTTCCCTCCTCCCCGGGTCTGCACGTCAACGTCCAGAAGTGAGAGTGCCGTTACTCGGCAGGTACAAACTTTCCGTAACCTGGAGCGAGGGACGGCCGCGACGGGGGAGACCCGCCCTCCGCTCCGCCCCGCGCAGGTTCCGCGCTGCCCAGGGCCGCGCGCACGGGAGGCGCAGGGCCGCGGTCCCTTCCTGCAGCCGGAGCTCCGCGTGCTCAGCACGGGGCGCACTCTCCAGGCCGGGCGCGCTCCCCCGGGCCGCTGCGCGGCTGCAGGGCCGCTGCTCTTCCGGACCCTTCAGGTCGCTAAGTCACTCTGATCGCTTGTTATTTTCTCCCGTCCTTTTCCCCTTCCATATTACGCGCTTACTTTTTGCATTCTGTGTCTGATCACTGCAGTATCTGATGTCCCGGAGACGGCTACATACGCGGTTGTTTCAGTCTTACCAAGTGTCTAAATACACTCGTTGCCTTATTCTAGTTAATGATTTTTTAAAAAATGAGTCCGTGTTCAGCTGAGAATAAGCTAAACAGCTTAGAATGAGGAGCTTCTCTCCGGGGGAGAGAGGAGTTTGTTTCTCCAACATTAAGAACGCTATCAAAGAGAACAGCTTTAATTTCTTCTCTTCCACAGCAGTAGAAATTCAAGTCTCAGATCACATGAGGGCAGCCTATGCTTTTCTTTTTTTAAATTTTAAAGAGAGGAAAAAAAAGATAAACAATGAAACCGAGTTTCAAAGCAGGTTAGGACAGAAATGAATTTTTACAGTGGTGGATACCAAATGCTAACAGAGCTATCAAATTCTCAAAATTGTAAAAACTCTTTATTTGTTAAAATATACTCAGTATTTTAAGGTTAAAGTTCCTTCTTAATCAGGGCACGGTAACACCCAGCTGAAATCCCAGCTACTCAGGAGATTCTCAAGTTCAAGACCAGCCTGGGAAACTTAGCCAGAAATACAAGACAAAAAAGAAAGTAGAAATGCAAAGAAAAAAAAAGAAAGAGAAACTATTGGAATATGTTTAAAAAGTTAAAGCCAGGTGTAGTAGTGAACTGAACACCTGTAATTCTAGCACTTGGGAGGCTGAGGCAGGTTAAAGGAAAAGCGCGAGGAGCCCGCACCGCGTGTCACGTCACTCGGGTCCTGGGGAGACACAGCGCGACAGTCCTGGGGGGGAGGCTCCCGCGCTGTCACGGCGCCGCGGGGCCGGGAGGGCTCACAGCGGTCCGCGCGGAGGGTTACTGCGCGGGGCCTGGGCCTGCTCGGTCCTCCTCCCCGGGGCGGTTTACACGGACGCGG
>NW_004955583.1:1155134-1161451 GCF_000276665.1 Chinchilla lanigera
TCCTGGTCCAAGTCTCTTGCTGATGGAGAGTCGCAACACAGCTTGGAGCAGAGACTTAGGCACAGTTTAGTGGGTTCCTCACTTGTAAAAGTTCAAGTGCTGGGTCCGAACATTCTTCTCTAACTGGCAGATGAGGTCCAGCACGGACCACCTCCTCCCAACCTTGAGGGATGGGGTGCTCCGCCCTTCCGGGCGCTCTCGCTCCACCCCTCCAGCAGGTCCCGCTCGCTCCCCTCAAGAACTGGTGGCCCTGTTCACACACCCCTGTAAGGTCAGCGGAGGGACCAGGTAGGAAACACAGCAACAGAGAAGGAAGTTTTCTTGGAGACCAGGCGGCGGCGGCAAGTCTCTAAGCATAGAGACTGCGCCCAGAGGCAAGGAGTTTGGGTTTATATAGGGGCAGAGGTGCTGGACCCTTAGCACTGGCGCGAAAAAATTTGGGGTAGTGGGTTTGCCCCAAAGGATTTGATTTTGGCGTGCAGGATGCTTTGGCTGAATGGGCAGGACAGTTTCAGGAGGGGTGACATTTGTGGATTAGGTTAGAGCAGGATGCCTGTCAGGGCGCAAATTAGACTACAGCTGTCTTGACAGAAGCAAATTAGATTAGAGACGTCTGTCAGGGAGGCGGGATTGCCTTTGTAGTTTCACCCTCGGGGTGGAGACTGGAATGGACTCTAACAATGCGTACATACACTGCCTTGCCTTTGGTTCTGGAATTTTGTGTACATTAAACACACAAAAAGAACAATGATTTCTTCTGAGAAGCCCAAAATGCTGGAACATTTGTGAGCTCTTCCAGGAATGAGTTCACAACAGAATTTTTTTTTTTTTTCTGGTACCAGGAATCAAACTCAGGACCTCGCGCTTGCTGGGTAGGCGCTATGCTCCTGAGCTAAATCCCAGCCCCTTAGAACACAAATTCTTTTGGTCACCCTCCCCTGCAGTTCCCCCACCCCAAACACACACACACACACACACACACACACACACACACACACACACACACAACCAGACCTTCTGTAGAGACTCCCTTACCAGCTAAGCCTCAATCTCACCATCTCTTGTAGACTGGAAATTCTGAACTCTGTCCTTGTCTCCCATATGCAGTTACTTCATCCAGTGATGACTCAAGTAACTCCGGGTCATCCAGCCGGGTTCAGTTAACTTCTAAAGTCCTACTTACACATTGACCTCCCACAAATCTGTGTTCTTAATGACACCTAAAGTAGTGAGCTCCTTCTATAAGGCTTTCAGTTTCCTTTATCTATATAAATCAGAGGATCAGCTATGGCAGCTACAGCTTTATGACACATAGCTCTTACATAACAATCCTGAGGGTCCCATGGGCTCCTGACTGCGGAATGTTGAGTCAGCGGGCGTGGAAACAGGTCCGTTGTGCATCTCCACCAGACTCCTGTGTGCCCAGCTGCAGTCACTGAGTAGTAGGATTTTGCAAAGAATCTCCTCTGAGCAGCAGGTCTCAACAGTGGCTTTAAGTATTCAGGGAATCACTTGCTGAGGTTGCATTGTTTATCAAGCACAAGAGAGCAGCTTAAGGGCCCCAGGGCTTGCAAAACGGTGAATGAGCTCTGGCTTCCCGCACAGGCTCCAGCTCCATTACCCAACATGTCAGCCTGTCCCTTTCTAAAGTTGCACCGGGGAATGAACCCAGGGCCTCTCACTGGGTAGGCAAACTCTGCACCACTGAGCTACATCCACAGCCCCTGCCTGTTTCTTGAAACTTTCAAGCAAGACATTGACTTCTCAATATCTGAAGGCTCCTGAAAGCATCTTCTTTCAGTAGGAGTACTTCTGTCTATGCCATTGACTGTGGCACCTTCCAGTCTTCTAACCGGTCCTCTTCTCCATCTGCACACTGCTGGCTCACCTTCCAGCTTCACGTCCTGGACACGTCTTCTTTCCTTCAACCCACAAACCAGCCCTGGGGCTCCAGACTTCCGCAGATTCCCACCTCTCCCAGCCCTGAACACGGAAGTTGTTCTGCCTTAGGCTTTGGCCTGAAGGAACCTGCTGGCTGCTTTGTCCTTCCATCCAGACCATAAACACTCGGTCCCGCAGCCACGGGGCTGTTTCTTTTCTGCCCCTTTGGGTGTCCCTGGAGTAGCAGTTTTAAGCTCCTTGAGGAACTTTCCCTGTGCATTTAGAATTTGGTAACTGGTGAAAGAGTCCTAGCTTCTGCCATGTCTGAGATTTCTGCATGCCTCCCTCATCAAGCTGAATAATTTCTAGCTTTGGACTTAAAGGTGTGTGACTCGTCCATTCACTTGACTGTTGAGAGGCCAACTTAGGTTATTCGTTGGCCTAATTTTAGTTTTTTTGTTGTTGCTGGTAGTGGTGGTGGTGGTTCCTTGCAGTATTATAACCTGAAGACAGGGAGAGATGGAACAGGGCCGGTCCGTGGAGCAGTCAGAATGCACATGTAAGTTTCCTACTATGGATGCAGCCTGTGACACACACCCCCATAACAATTAGGATAAAAGTAGCATGGATCACTAATCACAGGTCAGATACTAGGTAAAAAAAAAATGACGAAACGGTTCAAATATTTTCTCAATTCCCGCAGTGTGAGACACAGACATGAAGTGTGCCTGTGGTATCGGAAAACTGGCCCTGATAGACTTGTCCGTTGGGAAGCTGTCACAAACTTTCAGTTCAGGAAACAGTGTCATCTGCAAAGTGCAGTGAGTGCAGTACAGCAGAGGCCTGTCCGGCCCCATAGAATGATTTCAAACCCTGTGAGTTTGGCGAGAAAGGAAGTGCCAGTAAATTGTGGCCTGCAAATGTAAAGGACGAGATGCACTGGTCGCTGAAAAGACTATCAAGAAGAAGCCAAGTATCTCAGAAGTGGACAACAGAAAGGAAGGTTCTTGTGACATCACAAGAACCGCGAACCGCAGGACCCCAGGCTGTGCGGCACAGAGCTGCAAAGGTGAGACTGTGCTTTGAGGAGAGCCCCAGGGCACCGTGCTTCCGGGTCTTTCGCCCTCCGTGCATTGTCCTCCCCTGCGCCCCGCACTCACCCGCCCTGGGTCGGCCGGGACCTCGACCGAGAGCAGCAGGTAGAGGATTCAAGGCACCCGCACCCTCTCCGTTAGGGTGGGGAGATTGTGCCGGGGTCCTTCCGTGAGGACTTGAGAGCCGAATACGCCATGAATCTGATTGGTTTCTTGGGGAACCAACGCCCAATGGGATGCAGCGCTCCGTCGCGTCATCAGTGTCCAGGCCGAGACTGTTTCCTCAAGCTGGAAGAGAGAAGTGAAACTCCGGGGAGGTGGGGACTGTCCCACGCGAGGTTTCCCACCCAGGCACCACCCTGGGCGGAGAGCAGGAGAGCCGGTGGGGACCTGGAACTGTGCTCTGATCACTCACCTCCCGCCCCGCGCTCTTTGTCACAGTTTCCTGATTCCCCTGCAGAAGGTGGCTGGCTCGGTCAGCTGCTGTCAGAGGGTTTTGGGTTTTTTCTTGTTACTTTTTGTTGGTGTTTGTTTGTTTTTTGGGTCTCAGTATGTAGCCCAGGCTGGCCTGGAGCCTGCTTCAGCCTCCTGCGTTCAGGAAGTACAGCCATGTGCCCCCAAGCCTAGTTTAACCTTTTTGGTTGGGTGCTCGCTTTGGCAGCACACATACTACGACTGGAGCGAAGCAGAGAAGATCAGCGTGGCTCCTGCCCAAGTTTGACACGCAGATTCGTGAAGTGCTCTATAGTTTTAGAAAAAATGAACTAATAAATAAATAAGTAAAATTTTTGGTTGGTTTGAAGATGTTCATGTGCTCTTAGGAATTACTGAGGATCTCAGAGGTAAAGGTGTTTATGTGAGTTATACCTATAAATAGTAGAACTTAAAATGGTTTAAAGTATTTAATTCATTAGAATATTGGTAATCCACTGTTAGCAAAAATACAATTTAATGAGAAACATTTTCCAAAAATACACAGCATAGTAAGAATGGATCTTTTGACACTTTACATTTTTGCAAATCTTCTTCTTGTCTGTCTCATTAGAAGACTGTGCTGGGTTTTCATATCTACTTCTGCATTTAGTCAGTTATTTTGATCAAAGTGCATGAAAAAATTCAGCTTCACACACGTGTAGGAGGAATATGTTTAACAGTGTCAGATAATTGTGACATTGTAAGAAATCGTCTTTGTTACCACACTGGAATGAAATGAGTGCTTACCTAAAGCTTTCTTGCAATGTAGAACCTGAAACAGCAGCTTCAATAGTTCATATTTTGTTGCAGTAGAACCCATAGGTCTGTCTTGCACGGTAAAGGATATTGTGCTAATGCATGACTTACAAAAAGGAGACTGACCAGGTTGTGTAGATTTTGAGTGTTTACATATCTCATTATATAATCATCAAAAAGCGTATGTCTTCACACTACCATATATTTCATCAGGAAAGTTCTAAATATTTATACACTGAAAAACTTACAGTGCTGAATACAAGCTCTTCAAAATTCCAATTTTCTTTTAAAATCTCACATTTTATCATTGGCAAAAATACACTCAGTAGCTTGTCTTGAAGGGACAGGTGCAGGTCATTTATCACAGCTTCTCTGCCATTTACTTTTTTAAAAATTTATTTAAAAGAGTAAAAGAAGGATAACATAGTAATAGGGGGATTTACCAAATTACAGACAAAGTAGTAGGACATTATCAGTGGTTGTTATTTTAGCCATTTACTTTTTCCAGAAAAATAGTGTCATAATGAAAAGTGTTAGTATAACTCCCAGAATGCACAGAAGAGATACTAGCTGTTTGCTTGGTTACTTATCACCTATGGCAGTACAGGCGCTATTTCAAGAGTGACTTAATTTAAGCAGAAAATTCTGCTGTTTCAGTGTTCAATAATCCAGTAAGTACCTGGTGGGGGGAGATAGGACCATGGACCAAATGGCTACCATTGTTACTTTAGCCTTTATTACTTCAGAAGGAAACCAAAAAAAAAAAAAAAAAAAAAAGCCAGCGGCACTTAAACATATCCAGGTTGAAGTAGGAAAAATTATTCATTTCATCAAATTTCCAATCCAAAGCTCATATTTTTCAAATATTTTATGTGAGGAAAGGGAAATGCACATAATGTACTTCTACTGCACTCCAAAGTAGGATATTTGTTTCCATCAGTGTGTGCAAGTGGTTCTTCTGTCTTAGCCTTCTGGGGACAATGGATGTGTATTTTGTGTTGGTCAGCACTGTGGAAGATGTTTCCATCACTGAGGAAGTTCTCAGGGGTACTTTAGGGACCCCTGAACTTTATGAAGACTGGCTCGTGAGGCTGACGTTTTACTACTAGGATGTTAACAGGCAAGGAAGATTTAACTAAAAAATGAGCCTTAACTCCTCCTCCTTCCAGCCTTTTACTTAGAAAGCATCAGGGTTCCCTGGGAAGGCAGAAGGAGAAAAGTGTAAGGAGGAAATAGAAGAAAAGGAAACAGTGAAGAGATGCAGAGAAGCTATTGAGAAGGTGGACCAAATTTGCCTTCTAATATCCATACACACACACACACACACACACACACACACACACACACGCACAAACACACACTCTCTTCCAATACATATAGCTGCCTGACTTGGTCTAGACTGCCTAAGAAATGTCACTCCAAATGGATTGTGTAGTGAAACTCCTCCTCTAACAGGGGAAGCAGCTTTCCTATGGGGTGGCCAAGGCCAGAGCCCCGCTGGCAGTGAACACATCTGCACTGGATGTTTCCTCTTCCTTTGGGCTCCCTACTGCTCAGGCTGTGAGCAATAGCAAGCCTAGAGCCTGGACAAGAAAACAGAAAAGAAGAGAGGCACAAAAGTTGCCGAGACCCCAACCGATACACAGAGTAACAAGGATGTAGGTGAAGCTTGGCAGAGAAGGACATTTTATAGTTCTCCTTTCAGTGTTACCTATGTGGGACTTCGGGCCTAACCAAACCGTACGATTGTTTCATTCTGGAGGAAGTCTAGCAAAAGCATTAGTGTAAAAGTAAGTGATAGCAGAACCTGTGTCCCTGTGGAAAGCCGCTGGGACAACACTGGATGCTTTGCTGAGATGTGCCTGCAGGAATGATAACATGATGGCTAACTAAGTCAGGTCTCATTCCTGTGAAAATTAAGCTGTGTTGTCCTTGTTAATCCTGTTACTGATTCCTCCCATTGGCCCTGTTGCTGCTTTTTGTTTGTATCCCAATAAAAGGCTAAAGAAGATTGTAATCCAGGCTTCAGTCCTGGAGGCTGCAGCCCCCTGATCCCATAACTTTGTCTCTCTTGTTTTCTTTTCATCCAGGCAGAAACTGACTATACACCCT
>NW_004955583.1:1161721-1163860 GCF_000276665.1 Chinchilla lanigera
TGAGCTCCAAGGGTGCAGCAAGGGCTGTTATTGTTGATGGAATCTGTGGGCTGCAGGCAGTGAGGGAGCGATCAGCTGACAGCCAGTGCGTCCCTCGTGGGCACCAGGCCGTGAATGATTCTGCCTCACCAGCCCTCAGACTCAGCGCTGGACCGCTTTGGTCTGGTTTTCATCCCCATCCTCCCTGCAGGTCCTCTGGCGACTCTGAGGGAATTATCTCCACCTCTACATGGAGGCCTCAGCTGAGGTGTGGGCGGCCAGCAGTGTTGATGGTGAGACCGCTGTTGATCCTTGTGGGCTTCTGGCCTGGCTTTGAGCACAGAGCAGCCTGAAGGAAAGTGTCCTTCCGTTCTACTTTGGATCCTAAGAAAATGTCTCAATTTAAACATGCAGTTGTGTGTGGTGGTGCTGCAGCCTGCAGGTCATCTGCTGACTGTTAGTAACAAGCGTTGCTGTCTGAATTGTTCCTTGGGGCCAGGGATATAGCTCAGTGGCACAGTTCCTTGCTTGGCAAGCCCAAGGTCCTGAGTTGGGTACCAAAAAAAAAAAAAAAAAATTGTTCCTTGAACCACTGATTCTTTCAGAGGCAGATATTTCTTTTACATCTTTCCAGGAAATTCACACAACACATACTGAATGTAAGGCTCAGAATATATGTTTGGCTTTTTTCAAATTCATGAAATGAGTGTTTGACCAGTTCATTAAAGAAGACTCCCAGTGTTTGAGGGCAGCAATAAATGGGGGTGCTGAGACCCCTTCCTCACCTGTTCTTGCTGTGCTTTGCATCTCCTGCAGGTGGGGAAGGGAGAAGGATGTGAGGAGCCAGGGTGGGCCTGCTGTCTTTAGCAAATCACTTCAACCACACCCAGAACTATGCTGATCCAGTGTAGTTGGGCATTTCTTACTCAAGCTGACTCTGTCAATGAACTGTCACAGTCCACCCCTTGGCAATTTGAGGAACAGACACATTTCCTTAAACCATACCTAGTCTCCACATCAAAGACACATTCACAGTCATGACTAACACTTTACAACTGTCTTGTGTACGAACAGACACTAATTCCCTCCCCAGAAGACAAGGAGGGTTTTCTCTGGGTGATGCGTACTCCTAACATTTCATCACAATATTCTAACACGGGTTTAGCAATACTTAACCAACATTAAGTCTGTCACCATTATATTACATGGGACACATAATAGGCAGGTGCTATTAAAATTACAACCTTCAATTCTGTAACTGCTCACAAAGTCAGAGCTGGTATTAAAAACTACCTTCTTCCACTACCTCTTCTGTATTCCTGTGGTGTTTATCAAGCACCTCAGCAAGTCTTGGTTCTTTTCCTGGTGGGCTGACCCACACCTTCATTCCTGAAGGTTTTGGACCATTTGTCCCCCACCATAGATTGGGTTGTAGGTTTCCATTGACCTTTACAATGGCATAGTAAGACCAGAAGATTCCCTAAGGTAAGACCTGCACTTACGTTATAGTAATTTCCCTTGATTTCCCCTTGATAATCTGGATCAATCACCCCTGCCAACACTGTTGTAACTCTCTTTGTCACTTGGTTGGGCAGGAGACACCTGAAATGACCAGTGGGATGTGTTAGCTTTAAGTTCAATGGTGTTGTATTCCCTGGTACAAGCCTTCCCCCTCTCTGGAATGAGGACTTCTAGGTCAGCAGAACATAAGGTTGTGGGATTAGGAAGCAAAAATACTGCTAGTGGGTCATCGGAATAACTGAGTGGTATTATTCCCATTGCCACCGCCTGATTTCTGGAGCATGT
Source organism: Chinchilla lanigera (assembly GCF_000276665.1). Taxonomy (NCBI): domain Eukaryota; kingdom Metazoa; phylum Chordata; class Mammalia; order Rodentia; family Chinchillidae; genus Chinchilla; species Chinchilla lanigera. Next base: position 1,163,507 of record NW_004955583.1, read on the forward strand.
ATCCTGGCTCTGGGAGGTACAGTAACATAAAGTGGATGATGAGTCAAAGCTTATGCAGCCTTTAAGAGAGTCCTGCTCTAGCTCTACAGTCAATTACTTAGTTGGAATTGTCACTTCATTGTCAAAAGGCTGTTCTACCTTTTCATTAATCCAGCCACCTCTGATTGTGAGGACTGTGGTGAGACCAGTGAATCCATGAGCATGAGCCAAGTGCCTCATGTCTTTGGCCATAAAATGTATTCCTTGGTCACCGGAAACTTTGTTTGGAATAGCATGAGGGAGGAAAAATCAGGGGCTGGGGATTTAGCTCAGTGGCACAGTGCCTGCCCAGCAAGCACAAGGTCATGAGTTTGA
>NW_004955583.1:1165621-1166405 GCF_000276665.1 Chinchilla lanigera
CTTTGTTTCACATTTTGGGAGACCTATAGATCCAGAATCATGAATACATTAAATACACCATGAGATTAACACTAATGAATCACCATACACATGTGGAAACCTTTGTTAAAATTTTAGTTTTGTACCAAGAGCATCCTTTATGAGAAAACCTTATTGTAATTTTTACTGAAAAACTTTCTTTTGACCAAATGACCCAGTTATTGGGGTGTCTCCCAAGAGACTATGGAGATCACGGGGGGGTGGGGGCTCCTTATTAATGAGTAAAAGTTGGCCACTCCTCTATTCACCAATTGGAGCCCTACCCACATAATTTCTCCTCATGCTAAGGACTGTGGTTAAATATCTTAATTTTGATGTCATTTAAACCAGCTGGTAACTCAGGTGAAAGCATGCTTTTAAATCTATAACCCAATTGTATTATGAACAAATGATAAAAGAAAAATTATTGAGCTCAAAATAAAGAACAGCTGTTCACAGAATGACAAACACAAAAACCAGTACACAGAACAAATAAACATCTTTACAAAATCAGAGTGCACTCAAATATATTTTTGACCAAATTGAATTATAGTAACTATCACAATTTTAGAAATTTATAATTTAAATAGACTAGTTAGAGTTTGTTGTCAATTAGCAAAGATCTCTTAGAAAATCTTTGCAAGGAACAGAATCTTTTATCTATAGTGAATATGTATATTTTGTATTTTATCCTCTTAAGAATACTGGTAACTTTCAGCTCTATATCCCTATATACTTTATTACCTATTTAGATCTTAGATTTCCA
>NW_004955583.1:1192892-1194302 GCF_000276665.1 Chinchilla lanigera
CTAAACTTTGGCCTACAAAGAAGGTGCCTACAGTTTTCTCTGGTGTTGGAACAATGACAGATGTTACCCAGAGTGTTAACATTCTTCAGATTTCTGGTTCAGAAGGACAAACAGGCACTTTAAAACCATATGTTGCTGATATAGCAGTGAATCTATGGAGAAGAGATTTATTAATGCAGTGGGGAACATATGTGAGTATTCCACACATAGCTTCTCAGGCAAAGGGTATGATGGCTCTAATGCATTATAATCCTTGTGAAGCCAATAGTTATGTACAAGCTCCAGTAACTTCCAAAGGGACACATGGTCTAGGGTATCCAAATTTAGGATAGAGGCCACTGCAGAAAAGGGCTTCGCTTCGCTTTACCTTTAAAATGGCTTACTGATGAGCCAATTTCGGTTGAGCAGTGGCCTCTTCCAAAAGAAAAGTTAGAAGCCCTAAGATCGTTAGTACAAGACCAACTGTCAGGAGGGCATACTGAAGAATCTATGAGCCCCTGGAATTCCCCTGTATTTGTGATTAAAAAGAAATCAGGTAAATGGAGAATGCTCACAGGTCTTAGAAAAATTAAGGAAGTTATTCACCCTTGGGTCCATTACAGCCTGCATTACCTTCTCCTGTTATGATACCTAAGAACTGGAAGTTAATTGTTACAGATCTTAAGGACTGTTTTTTTACCATTCCATTAAGTCCAGAAGATAGAGAAAAATTTGCATTTACTGTACCTACTTTTAGTAACCAGGAGCCAGTAAAAAGATATCACTGAAAGTTCTCCCTCAAGGAATGCTATTAGTCCGATGCTCTGGTAATATCACGGGAACAAACCCTTAGAATTATTGAGGGAATGGCTCCAAGATGCTCTGATTATACACTATATAGATGATATTCTTTTTTCTGCTAGCTCAGAAAGGTATTTATAGGAAATGTTCTATGTAGCCAAGCAGTTCTTGATTGACTTTGGCCTACAGATAGCCCCAGATAAGATACAGACCAACTATCCTATTACCTATTTATGTCATGTTCTTCAAAAGCAGCAAATAATTCCCCCCAAAATTAGTATTCATAGAGACCAGCTTCTCACCCTTAATGATTTTCAAAAATTATTAGGAGATATTAATTGGTTACGACCTTCTTTAGGCATTCCTACTTACACTTTGCAGCACCTTTTTAATACTCTTAAAGGAAACCCAGCATTAGATAGCCCCGCCACCTTACTAAAGAAGGAGGAAAAGAATTAGCTTGGGTAGAACAGCGTATACGTCAAGCTAAACTAACCCATATAGATTTATCTAAACCAGTTATACTCTTAATTTTTCCATCATCCCATTCTCCTACGGCTATACTATGGCAAGAAGAAGCAGTGTTAGAATGGATTTTTCTTCCACACAAGGAACAGAAGCGACTCACTA
>NW_004955583.1:1195352-1196950 GCF_000276665.1 Chinchilla lanigera
CTGCACAGTCAGGAGAAAAATTTGTACAGGTTAAAAATAATTTGTTAGAGTGTTTTGCTATTATCGGTAAACCAAAAGCAATTAAAACTGAAAATGGACCTGCTTACGTGTTACATTCCTTCCAACAATTCTGTGCCTTGTGGGATATTAATCAGTATACTGGCATTTCGTATACTCCTCAAGGATAAAGTATGATTGAAAGGGCACATGCTAGTCTTAAATTTATGTTAGCAAAACAAAAAGGGGGAGATGGGGATAGAAGTTCACCAAGCTAATTATTACATAAAGCCTTATGCACTTTAAATTTTTTGGATATTAGTAAAGATCCATCTACAGCAGCAGCAGAAAAATTTTGGGCCACCATTATTAAGGGGCCATCAGAACCGATAGGGCAACTTATCTTTTGGAAAGATATTCACACTGGAAAATGGGAAAGAGGTATTGTTCAAATTTGGGGGAGAGGATTTGCTTGTGTCACTACAGATTCAGGAGAAAAAGTATGGTTACCTGCTAGAAGAATTAAACCTTGACAAAGGAGTCAGATTCAATCTGAATCTTCGGGTGAAAGAAATGAGAACGATGTCACTACAGCACCATCCCCAGACACCAACCAAAAACAGTCAAAAAGCGCAACCCCCAACCTGGGGACAACTTAAGAAATTAACTCAGGATGCCGAGAAGCTGTTGGATTCCACCGGACAAGAATTTATGGCTGGTAATATGTTTCTAGCCATGTTGGCTGTAGTTGCCACTACAGGAGACAATAACTATACAAAATTGGGCATATATGCTTGCACCAATTTATATTAATGAATCTAGATGGCTTCCCGGTCCATAGGGGAAGGGAAGGGGAAGGGACACACAGGGAACATTAATAATAATAGAAAGTCACCAGTATTCTTAAGAGGATAAAGTACAAAGTGTACATATTCTTGGTAGATAAAAGATTCTATTCCTTCCAAAAATTTACTACGAGATCTCTGCTAACTGACAATGAAATCTGACTAGTCTATTTAAATTATAAATTTCTAAAATTATAGTAGAATTAGTGTAATCCAATTTGGTCAAAAATAGATTTGAGTGCACTCTGATTTTGTAAAGATGTTTGTTTCTTTGCTCTGTGTACTTGTTTATGTGTTTGTCTATCATTCAGTGAACTATGGTTCCCTTTTATTTTGAGCTCAACAATTGGGTTATAGATTTAAAAGTGTGCTTTGTTCTGAGTTACCAGCTGGTTTAAATGTTATCAAAATTAAGATATTTTAACCACAGTCCTTAGGAAGCAGAGAAATTATTGGGTAGAACTCCAGTTGGTGACTAGAGGAGTGACCAACATTTATTCATTAACAAGGAGAACCCCCATGATTTCCATAGTCTCTTGATAAATACCCCAATAATTGGGTCAACCCATCAGAAGTTTTTCAGTTAATGTATTCACGATTCTTGATCTACAGATCTTCCAAAATGTAAAACAAAGACTTTATCATGATAAGACTTTCATTCAGATTAAGACCTCTACCTTTAACAAAAACATGTGATGTTATCCCATTAAAGGACAACAGCTTCTTATGTACTAGATTAAGATAATTGGTTAAAAA
>NW_004955584.1:0-1079 GCF_000276665.1 Chinchilla lanigera
AGCTTGGGGTGCAGCCAGGCATAGAGCACTTGCCTCGCAGGGGTTCGATTCCAGTGACCGGGGGGAGAGCTTATTCTGGCTCACAGATGTGCAGGTTTCAGTCCATGCTTGCCTGGCCCCATGCGCAGAGCAGTGACTCAGGTCCAGGAAGGGGGAGAGGAAGGGGCAGAGCCCTCCGTGCCTCTCAAGCGAACCCCACCAATGACCGGAAGTCTCACCAACTCGCTCTTTTTTTGTTTTTTGATAGAGGGTCTTGCTGTGTAGCTTGGGCTGGCCTCCTGCTCATGGCTATCCTGCTTCAGCGTCCTTGGTGAGGTTACACCGTGTGTCACCATGCCTCGCTGGGTTACCAGGTCTTACGGCGTCCAGCACCTCCCAGCATCACTGTGCTGGGACATTCCAGGGCCAGGCTTTTACTGGGTGATGTAGGTTTAAACAGTGAAAAGCCTCAGACAGCTTTACTGCAGGATCTCAAAGCACGCCCGGTGCCTCGGCAGCTTTCCTCACTTGCACCGATTCCAGATGCTCAGGCCTCCACGTCTCAGAGCATAGAGAACTTTAATATCTGTTTCACAGCCCAACACAAAGCCCCTCCACTGAACCCTGGGAGGCGTCTAGCGTGCTGATGTAGCTCCATTTGTCCGTAATCTGCCTTTGTACACAACATCTAGAAAATGAACTCCAGCCCCATCCTCCACTCAGTTAACACACTGCCATTATGGTTTTGGAAATTCATTATGTTTTGGAAATTCAATTTCACCAGCCACTAATAAACTAGATGTACAGCTATAGCAAACCAGGAAAAATTTTAAAGATTTGAGGCCATGTTCTGTAAGCCCTGCTTCCATTTTCATGAGGAAAAAAGTAACGTAACTTCAACTCTTTGAAATCTGTGTTATGCTTGGCTCACATCAGGCCTGGGGTTCAAGTGCTGGCACTGAAAAGGCAAGGGATAGCTGGGCTTGTTCTCTCACCCTCATAGTCATGGGAAGGAAAAGAATTGCGACGACTCTGCCTCAGAGCAGTTCGTGAAGGATTGCTAGAGTTCCTCTGGAATGCTGCTGGTTTGTTGTGTGTGT
>NW_004955584.1:6255-7307 GCF_000276665.1 Chinchilla lanigera
ATCCATTTACCTATAAAAGTCTCAAGGTTATCCATTTTTTTCTACAGGGAGTTGAAATCATGACCTTGTCCTTGCCATGAAGGCGCTGTGCCACTGAGCTCTATCCCCGGCCCCCAGTTTATCCTTCTAAATGGCGGAGTAGTACTTCACCATATGAAAAGACCACATCTTGTTTATCTATTCCTTCACTGATGGACATCTGCGTCGTTGCCAAGACTTAGCTATTATAAATTGTGCTGCTGTAAACATTAGTGTACATATAGTGCTGTGTTATGATGCTTTTAATTCTTCTGGGAAGATACTCAGAAGGGGACTAGCTGGGTTGAATGGGACCTCTAATCCTAGTTGTAAGGAAATATCCATAATGACCTCCACAGTGGTTGCACCAGTCTGCACTCCCACCAAGAGTGGAGAAGGGTTCTTTGTTCCCCACAGTCCCTCCAGCATTTGTTACTGATTGATTTCTTAATAGTAACCGTTCTTTCTGGGGTGAAATGGAATCACAGTTTTGTTTTAATTTTCATCTCTCAAATCCGGTGATGTTCAACATTTTTTCGTATATTTATTCACCATTTGTATTTCTTCATCTGAGAAGTGCATAGTCATCTCAAATGCCCATTTTTGGGTTGGGTCTTTGAATTGGGTGGTGTGACTTTTTTCAATTTCTTATATGTTTTAGATTTAAGTCCTTTGTCTGAGGGACAGGTGAGTATAATTTTCCCACTTTTTGGGTTGTCTTTTCACACTTTGGTGGTGTGTTTTGCCATGCAAATGCTTTTTAATAAGGTTAGACCCTACTTGTTTATTATTTGTAGAGTTTCCCGTGCAGCCTGGGTTTTGTTCATGAAGTGCCTACCTACACCTATGTCTTCAAGATTTCTACATATGTTGTCTTCCACTACATTTAGTGTTTCTGTTTTACTATTTAGGTTTTTCATCCATTTTTACTTTAATGTAGTGTGTGGTGAGACATGGGTCTAGTTTTAGTCTCCAGCATGTGGAAGGCCTGTTTTTCCAGTACCATTTATTAAAGAGGCTATCTTTCTTCCAGT
>NW_004955584.1:7407-8590 GCF_000276665.1 Chinchilla lanigera
TAGCACCTTTGTATTGTGAGCTGGAACAGCTTGATAATATGGCTTGCCTTCAGCTCTCCGTGTTATGGGGTGACTTTGTCTTAGCCTCACAGGTGTGATGGATCTCCAGCGCCAGCCGCTCCCCATACGGGGGTGGTCTGTTGAGACTGTAAGGGCTCATCCGGGCTTTCCTGAAGACTGTTTCCCAAAGTGGTATTTCCGTGTAAGTGTTATGTCCCGGCTCAGGAGGAAAAATAACACTTTCCAGGCTTGCATGCATGGCACTCTCCACTCGCCTTGTCCCTGTGCTCCAGGCACACAGGCCCCGCTGCTGTCTGACGCGGTAAGCAGGCTCTTGCTTGGGGGCCTTTGCTCTGGTCTTCTTTCCTCTGTGCATGTTCTTCCCAGATACCCTCATGGTTCACGCCCTCACCTGAGTCCCACCGCAGACACAGCAGCAGCAGGAGCGGGAGCCAGGAGCTACAGGAGGCACGGCCTAGCTGACCGCTTCCTCGACCCCCTTGGAAACTGCCCACTGTTCCCATCTGAGAAGTCATAGATGAGCCAAAGCTCGTGATGCCAGCCATACCCCCTGCTGTACGCCCCACATCCCTACTGGTTCCCTATTAGCTTAGCAGCTACACTTGCAATTGTGCTGGCTGACTGTACATACTGTGACCTGCATTGTACCCACGTTTGCTGCATAAATTACCCCTGACAAAGGGCCTTGATGGTAACCCACTCACAGACCCCTCCTGCCTCTCAGGAGCTGTCTCACAATAAGCCTTTCCTCCTCGTATCCTCCTTTGTTCCTTGGAGTTCATTCTTGGATTTCGGGGGACACAAAGTTGGCACATCTGACATCTACCAGGTTGGGAGTTATACTTCCCCTATATCATTTTCCCGTTCCCACCAAGGTAACTGGAAGGAGCAAAGCGTTTCCTTTTGTTTCACGGCACCCTTAAATATTGGACTGGATTCTGATTCATTTGGGTGATCAAAAGTTCTCCTCTGTTTGCTGGTTGCTTAGGCCTTTTGTTGGTTGGTCCTGATAAAAGTTCAGAGCAGGGAAGATTGTGAGGTCTCCATGTTTAGGTTTTTTGATGGGACATTTTTATTTTTGTAGGCAGGGTCTTGTATTTCTGATTTGAATGTGCTGCATTTAAACTTGTTTCTCCAGTCGCGCTGAATTTACTTTTATTCC
>NW_004955584.1:8690-9731 GCF_000276665.1 Chinchilla lanigera
ATTTAGTGTTTCTGTTTTACTATTTAGGTTTTTCATCCATTTTTACTTTAATGTAGTGTGTGGTGAGACATGGGTCTAGTTTTAGTCTCCAGCATGTGGAAGGCCTGTTTTTCCAGCACCATTTATTAAAGAGGCTATCTTTCTTCCAGTGTATGTTTTTGGCCTCTTTGTCCAAGATAAGGTGCCTGAGTGTGTTTGGGGTTGTGTCTGTATCTTTTGCTCTGTTCCCCTGATCCTCAGGTCTGTTTTTTTGCCAATACCATTCTGATTTTATCATAGTAACTTTGTAGTATAATTTCAACTCAGGGATTGTGATGCCTCCTGCCTTGCCTTTGTCATTCAGAATTGCCTCTGCTGTTGTAGGTCTCTTGGTAGCAAATGAACTTGAGGAATATTTTCTCTAATTCTATGAGTTCTGCTAATGGTATTTGGATTGCAGTTGCACTAGATATGCATAATAATTTTGGGAGTATTGCCATTTTCACTGTGTTGGTCCTCTGTATCCAAAAGCAAAGGGTATCTTTCCATTTTAGGACACAACCAGAAAAAACTAGAGATCAATCTCCCTAACGAACGTAGATGCAAAAATCCTTAATAAGATACTGGCAAACAGAATGCAGCAAATCATCACAGCAATTATACACCATGACCAAGCTCCATTCATCCCAGGGATGCAGGAGTATTTCAACATATGCAAATCAATAAATGTAATACACCATATCAAGAGAGCCAAAGACAAAAACCACATGATCATCCCAATAGATGCAGAAAAAGCATTTAATAAAGTCTAGCACTCATTCATGATAGAAACCCTACAGAAAATTGGAATAGATGGTCTTTATCTCAACTGATAAAGGTCATCTATGACAAACCAACAGCCCACATCATACTAAGTGGACAAAAACTGAATCTTTCACTTTAAAATCAGGAACAAGACAAGGATATCCACTGTCACCACTCCTATTCAACATGGTTCTGGAAACATTATCCAGAGCAATTAGACAAGAGAGAGAAATAAAATGGATTAGGATAGGAAAGTAA